>NW_008615483.1:77315-96370 GCF_000691845.1 Merops nubicus
CTACATTCATGCACTAAAACTTGATTTGCTAAAGGGTCCCATGGAAAACAACATCTGACCTGTGGTGGACATCTATTTTTGAACTAGTAGCTGGAGTCCTCTTTAACAGTGGGGGGCAGCTGTGGGAGTAAAGGATGATTCATCTGAGGCAGTTAAATTATGTGAAATGAATTGTTTTTTATGAGTGTTTTCTTCAGTCTTCGGCTATGAAAGAAATGTGTGTGATGAGCTCAGGTGAAGGCATTTACATCAAAGACATGCCCAGCTATGTTAGGTGAATAATTCATTGAGGTTTTTCTCTCTACTGGTAAATTGAGCAATGCCAGGGAATGTTTTTGGGTACTGGAATTCAAAAATCTGTAATATTCAATTGTTTAAACAGTCCACGGTGTGGTTTTGGTCTATGCCATTTAGGACTCCACCAAACAATTCCTTGGCATAGTTTGGGAGCACACACAAGCCAGCAGCCATTAATGGCAAATTTGTACACAAATGAAATGAGGATAAGAAATTTTAGAGTATTTACACAGTATGCAATGTGAGTCACAGTGAAACATGTCCCTGTATAATGTGATACATTGGAAAAACATAATGTGGCCTAAGTATCTGTGACCAGCATAATTATTTCAATATAGTTTGTACCCGAGGGTCCTGACATAAGGAAAATTCTAAGAACGACCAACACATTTTTTGGTGCAGTCAGTTTGATATACCTTATCTGTATCCGTTTTCTGTCTAAATATTAAAATAGAAAAGTTCATGAGCCTCATGGGATATATTTTCATTAAACCAATGCTGTAATTTCTCTACTGTGAAAAGGTGCTTGCCTTTGTACAGTTTAATAACAGCTTATTAGTCCCATTGTAGTAAAACAGTATTTTAGAATAGAGGTAATTCTTTCTAAAATAACTAACTTTGATATGTGATATGGAATTATCTTCCTGGAAGCTAGACACATTTGTAAAATTTGTATGTACACCAGTATGGAGTAATTACACAGATTTCCTCTCTATTCTTGATTTTTATTTGTGTGCTATTACCAACAATGTGAATATAACACTGAATGTATTTTTGAAAAACAGGTCTCAGCATTGATCCAAATTCTGGGGTGAGTTATACCATGACAATAAGATCCACAAAGCTTACAGTTTAATGTAAAACATGTATCAAGTAAATAAATTTTTAATTTTAAATATAGTAAATTCCTTATGTGGAATAGATACTATGCACTTTGAGTCAAACAAAAAATTACAGAGTCATTGAAAAATGAGAACAGACTGCTTGCTATTTTCTAGGATCATGAGAAAATGCTGAGCCAATTGGTAATTTCAACCCACTTGCTTATTTTTCAATTAAAGCTCCTGTAAAACTAAGAATAAATAAGCTTTGCTCTGCCTGTTGCTTAATTAACCATAATAAAACTTTCTGAAGTGTGGTACCTCAGCAATTGAAGGTACCATGGTTGTAGGCAGGAGCCTGCCAACAACATTATGAAAAACTTCTGAACCTTGCCAAGACTGCTCCTCAGCAAGGCTGAGGCTTCTCCAAATTATATGAACCATTTCCTGCAGATGGTTTGGACTTTTTCCTTCAACACAATTTTTAAAAGTTATTTATTTATCATATTCTGCATTTCTTCTCTTAAAAATAATGTCTTGGAATTGTTTCTGGAAAAAAATCAGATAATTTGATCTGTGTTCCATGTAGTAAGAGTTTTACTTCAGGGCCTCACGTTTCAGTAAATTCCTACAGTTGGATACATTGCATAGTACAAACCCCATTACCGCTGATTTTCCTCAAGCACCTGAGATGAAAGAAAAGTTTTCCATAACATCCTTCATGGTCTTGCTGCTGGACAGTGGTTTGGATTACCGAAGTGAAAGAGTCAGGTGCAGAAGAATTGATGACCCTCAGTTAGTGTTCTGCTGAAACAAGGTGGACCAAGAGCAGGTGGGATGCGGTGGACTGGAAAGGAAGAGTTGTACATGGCCTTTAATTTCTGTGCTGAGTGGCTGGAGTATATGAGCTGATGCTGATGCAGTAGCTCAGTGCTGATGTAAGCCTGCTGTAAATTAGTAGCATTTGGGAGCAAATGGGAAACAGGAAGGAAATTGTGCCTGAGCCTCTCAGAAAAGCTCTGCCTCTTGAGACTTTCCTTGGGTAAGTGCCACTGAAGATGCCATTCTTTTTGCTGGAGAAGAGCTAAGCTAAAACCCAGCTCTCACTGAATGCTTGCCAGCTGCAGGTAGGCAGGTGCTGCAGCAAGACCTGTCCAAAACCATGCACGTGCCCATGCCTTCCGTGGAGGCTTTTTTGCAAGGAGAGGTGGGAAACTATGGCTCTGTGCATAATGTACATATAGCACATTTATGTGTGTCCCAATACACGAATAACTTCCTTGCTTGGACTTTCAGGGTCTCCTTGGCTGTAAATATTTCCTTTGACAGTCATGTTATTCTTAACACACGTTTGCTTTGCAACAAAAGCGACAGTAACTTTAATACAAATTTGGCTCAGCAATGCTCCCTGTTTTCTTAGATTAAACTCCTTTCTCCAGCTGCATCTATTTTAGGGTTTGATCAACTTTATACTTGGCTTTCATGCTTCCTAAGGATAACAAAAACTTGTGGAGAACACACAGTTTGGGCAGCAATGAAAAAGAACAGAAACCCTCTCAAATAAGAGGTTTGGTTACAGTGGCATGCACAGTGACACCTCTAAGGACATTTAGATGAGATTTATAGACCGTCTTAAGAATGAGACAGGATAGAAAATGATGGTGTGAAAAAATTTGCAAATCAAGCTATGAAAAACTGGTGTGAGGCCTCTCCAGACAAACACTGACCATCTGTAATTGCTTGCAGAACATCCTAGGTACAGTTTCCAAGCATTTTAGATTTTTCTAGCATTTGTTCTTCATTTAGTTATGCCTGTTTTCTCACTTACTGGAGTCTAATACATGTTACATGACAGAAGACAAATGCAAGAAGCCTACCAGCTACTTTGTAAACCAGCAGCGTTGCCCATAACTTCCACAACAACCATGTAAATGCAATTCATTCTCAGTTGGCAAGCTCCATTGGCATTGTGGGATGACAGAAATGGGGATGGGAGACATTATCATCAGCTTTTTTCATAGCTAATGGCCTTTGGGGGACTGCCACTCATGAAGCCTGTCCTTTGGCTAGAATTATTCACTGGAAGATCAAGAGTTCCCAACACAAAGACTCTTGGCTAAATAGGAGTCAGCTTGCATCCAAAAGCAGGACAGCCAGCACCAGGCTTAGTATACCTTTATTCCCCAGCTCCAGCTGCTGCACTTTACACTTGGACTGGCCTCATAGGTGGTCTGGTTTGTGTGTGGGAGGAGCAGCTTGGGGAGTGACCTGTGTTCACTCATGGCCATACGAGCACTGTACTGAAGATGCCAGGCTAGAAGTGAGTGGTAAGGAGAGGCTGGGAGAGAGTGAAGTTTCTGAAGGAAACAGCTTGTGAATTTTTGCCTCTATTTTTGCAGATCTACAGTTCTTTATTCCTTTGGAAAGATGGGTACAAAATGTGAGCCAAATAAAAACCTGACTTTACAGTATTTGGTGCTCATCTTGCAGTTCCTTTGGGTGATTTTCAAAGAGCATGTATGTGAGTAAGGCAATGGGTAATCAGGCTCTTCATGTAGGTAGGTATGTATCTTACACTTCAGAAGTAAAGAGAACAAATTGTGTGATGTGGTTGCTTTGAAGGTGTTATATTTTGCTTTTTAGCTGGTTCTCTCAAAAATGGGAGTAGGGCCAAGCCTCCTCAAATGGAGAATAAAGACATACAGTACTTATATTGGGATGCTTTTCCTTGGTGGAAGGGACAGAAAGAAAGGATTTCAGAGAGATGCAAAAAAGAATGAGGAGATGCAAAGATATTAATTACTGGTTAAATCTTTCAGTCAAGACTTTTTTAATAAAAATGGATCATTATTTAAATTTCCTTGTGTAATACTGCAATGTGAGCTTTCTGCTGTCTACCTGAGAAGAAAATGAATTTAGTCATTTAGTTTTGGTAGTTTAGCATTGGAGATAGTCAGTTAACTTAAATTTTTGAACAACATGTTGGCACTCTTAAATCAGGGACTTATTTTCTACTGTCCACCCTAAAGATACTCCCCGCTTTCCTGAAAAAAAAAAAATCTGAAAAAAAAAATGAAATTCAAACCTTACTGTCATTTTCAAAAGAGCAATACTGTGTCAGTACAAGCTCCCTTCTCTGTTCTTCTCCTTCTTTGAGATTTAAATCTCCACTTTCTTTTTCCCAGGGGTTTGCTTATTTGTTTATTATTTTTGAAAGAGCCACATCTAAATTCTTGTTAGCAACATCTCTCTCCATGTTAACATTGCAGCAACATTACCAACAGTTGCTGAATTTGGTTTTCCTGATTGCTTTTATTGTAATTCTGAATATATGGAATGTGAACCTTTTTTATATTACTCATTTACTACATTCCTTTCTCATCATACTAGTGCTCAAAATGTAAGTAATACTGGCACATCAGATAACTCAAATTAGCATCAGCGACTCTGGGTGATTATTTCTCCTAACACTTCCCAACAGTCACAGGCTTTTGAGAATAGCAGCCTGGACAGCTTGTACCTTCAAAGGATCTACATAGTTAAACCTGGTCAGCATGTGACAAAGGCTTTATTTCAAAAAGACAGCAGCAGGGAATGGAGGATCAGGATCCCACCTTTATGCAAAATAACACCTCTTGGCCTGGAAATTAAAGATGCTATTGGTAGGATGGTTCTCAATTCCTGCACTTGGCTACTAAAATGGTCCTTCTCTGTTTGGGACCCAGGCTAGACCCCAGTCTGATATGCCCTCTTTTGTTGTTCTGGAGTTTCTGACCGACTTTGGCACTGTCTCTGCCAGCAATTAACAAGAGCTTTAGCCTCAAGTTTGAATATGATTACCATAAGCACCTACTAGAGTAAATACCAATGTGGCTATCTCCTTTTCAGTCTGGGTCCCATATGTTTTATTTCACATCTTAAAATAATGTTTTCATGTTGTCGACTACAACTTTTCAGCCAGTGATTTCAAAGCAATTGGTGGACTTCAGAAAAAGTGTACCAGTTCCTGGGGTTATGTGACTGCATCCTTTCAGTGAAATCTCATAATGAATTCAGTTGAGATTTCCTTGAGAAAAGACTGAGTAGGATTTGGGTCTGCTAGCATTGGGATTGCTGCAGCCAAAGCTAAAAGTGACCGCTTCTGAGGAAAGGGCAAGGGCTGCACGGAGAGTGGCAGGGGCAAGAGGGAGGAGCAGGGACTTTATAGACATCTCTCAGCTATGGCACAGCAGCTGAGGCTCAGCGTGGAGAGTAAGTTGCTTACCTTAAGTGGAAGGGAATTTGTTTATCTACAGAGATGCCACCTGGAATTCCCCCTGGCCAAAAGCGATGAGCAATTTGGATCAGCGACTGCCTGGAATTCTGTGCTCACAACAGGCTGCCATTTCCTGACCACATTGTGTGTGAAATGACTGTTCCCCACTTGGTACAAATGTGTTCCTATGGTATGTTAGACTTAGCAAAAATTCTCTGAATCCTGAATAGGTAGGAACACAGGCAATTATATAAAGTTCCACACATTGTAAAAATGGTACTGCTTTAAATCGTTTAGTATTATTTGAATTTTCCAGAAGAAGAATGGAAGATTACTTTTTGGTTTTAGCTTCTTAAATCCATCTTCTTATTACAAATTTCCTGATTTTTTTTTTTTTAACCTCTGTTTCTACAATGTAGCTGAACAGTTTGTTGTGTATACTTCTGTTAATTTTAGTATACATATTTCCTGGTAAAGGCAGTCAGTGCCAATCCAATTGGTTATCTTTAACCAGCTCTCTAAAAATGGAGCTTTTCAAGGATGTAAAAAAGGATATTTCTGTGTGTAGGGGGATGCGACTGAGAACGTAGCTCTTTCCCCAAGCCCTGATAACTTACATGCAGTAACATCATAAACCTGTCTCAGTGTGGGAGGCTTCTTGAATGTAGCATGAATCTGTCAAATTCCAGTCTCTGGTATACTCCTTGGCACTTCAAAATCTTCTAGAGACTGGAAAAAGTATCCTAAAACCAGTGTCTCCTAGATATATAAATTATACACCAGAGAGTGCAGTGATAAGCATTTCACAAGGATATTAGTGGAGATTTGCTTGCTTCTTTGGCTGTTTTTCACTTCCTACAGGTTTTTCCCTGATTATAAACCTGTCCGTTTTATCTATAATGGGCTTTGCATCAGTATTGTCACCTGCAGACTGATGACTCCTCACAGGACTGCCTCCAGCAGAAAGAAACAATAAAAGTTTTATCTATGTGCTTGGTCAAGTACAATTTGCTGGGACTTTGAAAATCTACATCTGTTCTGTATACAGTTTGTATTGCCATTTGTTACACAGATGTGTAACGAGACAAATACCTGTCCAGGCTTACATGTGATTCAGACATGCATATGTTAATCATGCTGGTGGAAGGAGGTGAAGGAAAAGACAATAAATCAGCCTACAAATGGTTTCACTTGGAAAGGTCTAACAGAACAGGGTTATTTTTATCCTAGGATGCTTTTAATTTGAATCAAAAATGCTTTACCACATGTTCTGCCAGCAGTTCAAAAGGATTGGTAACAAACATTTAATCTTTTTTATTCTGGGATTGGCACTAAGCCCTCATCAAAAAGCGTATGCAGTCAAACAGCTTATCTCCACTGAGCTGTTTCCCTTAATGTGTTCCTAATTATAATCCTATATATTGCTCACTGTGGCCGATTGAACAATATGGCAGTAATTTCTTTACAGGCCTCACTGTTCTTTGAACTGCGAGTACAGAGGGCTAGAACGGAACCAGATCAATGGGATTTGAGTGCAGGGGAATCCAGCCAGATGCAGTCTCTGGAGAATGCATTTCCAGCTGTTCTCCAGAAAGGGGCTGGAGCAGACAGCTGGTAACTGTGCAGCCCCTTTCACACAACCCCATGGATCTGTGCTGCAAGGTGTAGTCCTTCTTATCTTTATTGCATTCTGTACCTCTGGGGAGGGACTCGCCCAAATTCCACACAAAGGGTGTCTTTTAACAACAGGGATTGGAGTAATAGCCTGCCCACTCCCGCCTCTTAAGATTTCATTAGGCTATTAAAAAGTTTCTGAAGGAGTATTTGAGTCAACCTTGGGCAAATGTTTCCATAAGCTGAAAGCTGTAATATAAAGCTGTGAGGAAGTAAAAATATTTGTGCTACAGTTGTACCTATGTTTGTTTGTGGAGGGTTTTGGAATACCTACAGTCTGAAAAGTAAAGCCTTTTATTTTTAAAGTGCCTGTAGCCTTAGGGATTGCAACCTTTTTTGCCTCCTTTTCCCTGTACGAACACCTGGTTCATGGAGAACGCGTATACCTGTAACATGACAGACTCCAAGCGATTAAAATGGTTATAACTGAAGTTACATTTATGCCCAAACAATTGTTTGTGTTTGCCAGCTTCCGCTTAGCTCCTATGGAATGGTAGATAACAAGGAGAAAAATGCAGCCAGCTGAGGATTTGATACTCCTGTGCTTTCGGTAGTTTCCTCTTGCGGATCATATTCATTCATTCATTCCTGATCCGTGTATTCATTTCCTCTAATGTGCTGTTTTCCCACTACCCACATAGCCTGCACATACAGGAGGCCCAAGCTGAACAGTGTATAGTGCTTAATCTTTAAAACAAAGCAGATCAGAGAGGTAAACTCCTTAGACTATTCCCACATAATTTGCAGACAGAGTAGTCTGGGGCTATGGATCAACTTTAAGGGTAAAAGGGCACATTATACAAAGTGTTTCTAGTGACTCTCTGATTCCTCTGGAAGGGATTTGAGCAGGTACTGCCAGCCACAATAGCCCGAAGCCTGGAAATTGGGAAGTGGTATGTTTCGTACATGTATGTTGTTGGTGTTAGGGGGACTGAAAGGCAAATGAACTCATTTTTACCACCTCCACGAGATCCAAATACAAAGATTAATTTTTTTTAACCTCTCTTGTATGCTGGCAGGTTTATTTACTGAAGCTGTGTAGGGGCATGTGGAAGTACTATGAGAGCTGCAGCTGCCAGAGCTGCTGGAACTCCAGCTGTGCATTATGAAATGGGGCTACACACCTACCAGCATCAACGGCTGCAGCAAGGAGTAGGCACTAGGCAGCACTGAGGAGGATGGAGGTGGATACAGCTCGCTGCAGAAAGCCCTGATCCATACCACACTGGAGTCACTAGGAAGATATCTAATGATTGCAGCAGGCCTTGCACCTCCTCCTGCCTGTGTAACATCTTCACATCCACTGACACACAGAGAATTGTTGGGAGACTGTTCTGAACTTCTGGCTTGAAGGTTTGATGAAACTCATTTATTCCATACCTGGGCCTGACTGCCCTTACCATGCAATGCTGAGAGCTTCACAGTACCGCAGCTCACACTGTTTTAGTGGCCTGGTGTCCGTCAGTCATGTTGTGGAACAGTATCACTTGAAAAGCAGCATGACTTAACACACTATTGCACATACCAATACTCAATCAAATAATTAACCGAGGCTCCCCAAAGAATAAAGACGACTGCTTTCAGAAGGTGACACTAGTTTTGTTTTTCCCTTTTGTGTCGTGTCTCTAATAGCTCAACTTTTGGGAACACTGCCTGCCAGATACCTTTGTTTTCCCCCCTTCATACACATGGAAACACATGTCACTGCACATGTTTCATATCTGTCTACGGTACCAACTTCTTAAGACTGCAAGACTGATCAGTACTTTTGTTCATGTTCATTTTTCCTCCAGTCACAGCACTATTGTCACAAAGTGTGTTCAGATGCCAAACCATAATTTATAATACAGGACATATATCTTTTGCCATAATTGCCTTTTATGTACCACCAGGTCACCAGTAACCTTGTTTCAATTTCAAATAGAGACTGCACACTTTCAAATAAAAAGATGGATACATAATTTCTTGCTGAATGTTGATCCTATCGCTTTTGTTGAGAAAGTGTGCCTGTGACTGTCACATTGTTCTGCAAATCAGACATTTGTAACTAAGAATATTTCTCCCAGGGTTGGTATTTTGGAAGCACTTTTTAGCCTTGAGAACATCTTTATGGGAAATTCTATTTGCCAGTAACTTCACGTAAACAAAAGCATGAAACTTTCTATACCATTGACCAAGGCAAAAAATCTATTTGAGCAGACAAGTAATTGTTCTTAGTTAGAATCTGTGAGTAGTAAAACACAGGTTGCCAGTTTCAGCTGTGCAGTTATATGAACACCAAGTGAATAGCCCACTTGCAGGATCTTTTAAGAACTTAATGTTGCTCCTGACGCCATCATATTTCAGGATCAGGGCCTCTTTGCTTCAGTTTCCCATGTCTGTAGAATAGCTTTGCACTGCAGCATTTCCAAGTAGTCAGTTTAGGTTACTAAACAATGTTTACATAAATAATAATTTCAAATAATTTTGTACCAGTTTCACATCTATGAAGACATGCTTGTTAGTGATGGCTTCAACTTTGATGTGATCTACCTGAATACTTTCCCATGTTACTGTCTTGCCCACATATATTATTTTCTTCACATAGAATTACATTTCTACTTGTCTAGATTTATCCCAGCTGCTCACAACTTTTTCCAAAGATTCTGGTTATGCTGTATAACTTCTTTTTTTTCCCCCCCATAGTTAAACTTCATCTTTATAGTCTTTTGATCTGTAGTTGATATGGCATCCTCCATACCAACAAAAAATGTTACATTTTGCAGTCAAACCCCTCAGGGGCTGGAAACAACCCAAGTGGTAGTCTGCAGAAACAATATTTCTCAAAGAGACTGTTGAGTGTGAACAAATATCTTCTGTTTTTCTTAGGGCACCCTGTTGAAAGCTATTTGGCATTATCCATGTTCCCCAATATGTCTTCATACATAGGTAGTGTAAAATTGTCCATTTTTGTATATCTAATTCTTTAGATCTAAAGATAGGCAGAGTTTTTCCTTCTTTTTTTAGTCTAAAGAGCTAGCACCTTCAGGAAATTTCAGCCTCAACTTAAGAGCTTTAGCAACCTGTCAAACCCCAACTATTTTGTTGATAATGATTTCTATATTCTTCATACAGATCTTTCTTCCCCCCTCTTTCTTCCAGGTTCCTGTGACCTGTTTTCTATCAGGGTGTTGCCTCTTAATATTGCAAACTTTTTAACCTCAGATCAGTCACAAATCACTATGTCAGTTTTGCCCTCCTCCTGCATAATTTCTTAGATAAGATTCATGATCTCTGTGAATCTTAGATTTCTTATTACATTTTCATAGTGTGCCTTAGCTCACTGAAAAGTATTGTGACCATCAAGTGCTTCAGAAAGAGTTGTAAAAAACAGACTATTTTCTGAATTTCTCTGTCTTGACTGTCACGTGCATCTCAGAGACACTTCATGAATGGTCTGTTTCTACTTGAACCAGCTACAGGTTTGGCACAGGTTCTGACTGCTGCACTGTTCCAACATTCACGTGGTTCATTTTGCTAATTTCTTATTGATTTAACATTGGGCAACCATATGATAATCAGGGACCAGATTTACAAATGATGTAGCATTTAACTCAAGCCTCAGTCATACATAAAAATTTCCACTTGTGGCTTATGTGACTTTTATTTTCATAATTTTACATGTAGGCAGTTAAGTCATGTTTAGGTACAAACTTTTTTGTTACACAATATCATTTTTAAAATGTGAAACATATGAGCAACAGTTGAATTGAATGCACAGTTCAGGGCATCAGTGCTTCCATTCCTATCAGAGAGGAACTAATTTTCCATTAAAGACTATTAAATTTTAAAAAGTATAATGAGCATGGCCAGCAAGGATGAGAACTGACAGCTTCCCTTATAGAGGACTGTTATAATCAAGGCAACAAGAAGATGTCTCTTTATTTTCTCTTTGACCTACAAGCACTGAGTTCTTCGAACAATGGCATAGCTTTGGGAGGAGGAATGTATTGTGGCTTTATCCTGGCTTACTGTAGCCTTTGCTGGAGTGACTAAGTCTGTCTTCTGGGAAATAAAAACCAGGAAGTCTGGAATCCCCTCAGGTAGAATTTAATTCCTATTTTCTCATTTCCCAGATAAATGCTTTAACTGTTGGTGATGGCCTTATCCTCCTGCAGTTTTCGTATTTGTTAGGTGGTTTCATGGCATACTGCAGACTTTGTCTTTCTCCTCACATAGTTCCTAATAAGATGGTTTGAAAGCAAAAATGCCATTCATTTAGATTAGATTCAGTTCAGGATTAGGCTGGTTTCATCTCACTGAACCTAAGAATTTAACTGTGGAGGCTAGTTTGCCCTAAACTCCATCTATATCCAATAAATCTCCCCACAGAGAGAGAGCTGGATGACAAGCCCTCTGACGAGCAGGATGACAAGGCTCCTATTTTAGGTATGTCTCAGCTAAGTCAATGTCAATTAACCAATGTCAGCCTTGGTTGAAGGTAGGTGGGGAAATCCAGGCCTGAGGAGTGTTCTCTTAGACCTTTAAGGTTTTAGTTCAATACTGAACTTAAGCACTCGCTTAAATACACTTCTATCTGGAAAAGCACGTAAGCATATGCTTGCCGTTAAACACCTACAACTTAGACATAGAATCCTGCAATAAATCATCTTTTTCATGACTACTGACTGTAACATATTTTTAAAAGAGAAATGACTCCTGCACTTCTATTTTTCTGAAGTGATTTTAAGCCTCCCTATGGTAATAAAATATTTCCTACTAAGCTAAACCTCATTAACTTTCTCAGATTTCAATGTTGTATTTCCATCCTGTCTTTCTGGTTTGGAAAATTCCTGAAGTTTATAATTCCATCCACTTTAGTTTGGAAAGCTGACATACATTGTATTCAGATTACAGTTATACTTGAAGAGATTGTCTGGCTGTACTTGAAAAGTTAAACTATAACAGAATGATTATAGGAATTGGAGCAATATGAAAAAAAAGTCTGGTTTTGCAGATTGGGAAATTCAGCTTCTCAATAGAAGCATGTTAAGTATTTGGTCTTGTCTGATCTTTCAGTGGAACTATTTATTCATCTTATTAGTTAGCACCTAGTAAAATCCATGTTCTTTGGCTAATGAAAGTCTAGCAGTCACATTTGGGATTCTCTGAAACACCCAATCTGATTATTCTGAGCATAAAATATGTACAAGATACAATAACTACAGAGATTACAGTACTTTTATAAAATATCACCTGAGGTAGGATCCACCTACTCCCTAAATGTATTGGAAAGGCAGATGAGATGACTGGGCAGTCTTGGTATTCTTGACTCCAAAGGGTCAGAATTTCAGCCTCCATCACACTCATAATGGGGAGCTTGCAGCATGTCAAAACTGTACTTTATTTCCCCATCCCTCCAGTCCAGAAACTTGAGGATGCCCTCCCCTCTTCAAAGCTCTAGCTGCATTTCCTTTTCCAGCCATGCTCCTTGTTTTCTAGGGTCCCTTTCACTGATTCTGCCTGTGCTAAAAATGCGGCTGTATCCTCCTTGTCTTTCCTCCCTCCACAGTGAGCCTCCTTCCACCCTCTATTAACATCTCTGTAAAGAGCTTCCCCAGGCCCTTTTTCCAAGCCAGCTTAAGCAATTATGTTTGTAAAGAGAGACAAAAGTATTTCCCTAAAGAGGGAAATATTCAACTTAAAATCTACTTTGGCTGTAGGATTGCTATTTGGATTCTAGTAGAAACCAAACAAAACTAAGTGCCTATCTGATAGACAACCATTAAATCTGAAATAATTTTGCATATGAGGACAGTTATACTTTAATCTGTATTTTATGCAGAGATGGTCCACTGAGGTTGTCATGTTCATCTTGATGAAAATGTAACTAAGATCAAAATGAAACAGCTGAGGCAGAGAGTTTTATAACTGACGCCAAAACAAATCTGTGGGACCAGATTTTTTCCACCTAGATTGTTTCAGTCTAAACAGACTGAAAAGTTTTCCCTCTAGTAAGAGTGAAGCTATTAAATAAGCAATTTTAATAGCTCAGTCACCCCCAATTTATTTGGTGTCCCTTTGAGATTATCGAATGAAACAGAAATAGTACCTATAGAAAGTAATGAATACAGAACATACCTTCACACTTTCCAGACTTTCTTTCTGTCGTACCTAGCCTCATTTCCTTATTTTTAATGATAAATAAATTAACATTAATTTTCAGTGTTCACAGCATGCCATACACATCAGCTAAAAAAGAAAAAGAAAAATGGTTAGTAAATTCTTTTTAATGGAATGCAACATGTGCTGCCCCTTCTGTGAACTCACCACTTATTCAGGAAATTGATTTGTCAAGATGTAAAATAAAAATGCATCATTTCATCACATTTTTAGAAAATATGGGTCCAATCTTACAAGATGCAGAGAAGGCTCAGCTCCCTTAAAGCTTTACAATGGAAGCACTTAGCACCTCACAGTAACAGGCTGATTTTACATGTCGTTTTAATGATCCCTTTAATAGTTCGTTCTGGACCTTGCAAGGCTGAGCATTGCAGTGCCTAATGCCCTTGTTGGGCCTGGCTCTGAGCCAGCTTTATGCTTTGCAGCTTATTTGTACCCAACAATCCACCTTAAAAAATATTTGTTTTCCCCAGGATGCAGGTGTTGATATAGCTGCATTGTAGGTAGGATTCCTGGGTCAGGTTGTAAATCAGGGCATGGTGCTGACTGAGGAACAGAGTCCAGGCCTTGGGGCAGATCTGAACGGTTTCTCCCTTCCTCCTAGCAGTGATCCTGTGCAGCCCAAGAGTGGTCCAAGAAAAGCAGCTTGTACAGGCATTATAATGCCTGGAAAATCTTGCTAATATTGATTTTTATACAAGAGGGGCAGATATATCAGGCATGACTCTCAATACTTTGATACCACAGAACAGACAATAAAAGGCTCATTGCTACTTTTTTTTTTTTTTTCTTTTCCCCAATATGAGAAACAACAGGCACGTTTTAGAATATGATCAGTCAGAACAAAATCATTCATGGACACCTGACCCACCACCTACTGTAATCTTCGAGGATAGAGGATGTATTATCCCATTATTATTCTCTGACATTAATAATCAGTCACCTCTGAAAATATATCATAGGGAGCTATTCTCTTGTTACCTGATCATACCTTTGATTTGTATTTCATATTTTTCACTTTAAGCTTCCACCTGCCTTCCTGTTGATGTCTCTCTAATGACTTCCATCAGTTCCTTCTGCTAAATGTAAAGCTTTTGAGTTCATAATTGTCTTCTGCAGTACTTGGACAAATACCTTTCTCTTTTAAAATTCTTATAGTACTATAGAATGGTTTGGGTTGGAAGGAACCTTAAAGATCATCTAGTTCCAAGCCCCCTTGCCATGGGCAGGGACACCTACCCCTAGACCAGGTTGCTCAAAGCCCATATTCATCAGCTTCATCCTCAGCTGTCTGTACATCTTTCTCAAGTGACACCTGGACATCTGTTAGATGCTAGAGTGCTACCCACTACTGCATTTTTTAATTCATCAGTTCAGTTATTATTATGGAATTAATTTAAGTTAGCAAATATCTGCAAACCAGCAGTTACACATGATATCATGTTCAGTAAAGTGTGAGAAAAGACTATATATACTGAATGTGACGTTGGAAGAATCACTTTACCTGATCGCTTTCTAAGGTCGTTGTTCAAGTAGGATGACAAATCTTGTCTTGGACTTATGAGGAAAATAACGCATACTTTGGTGTGCCTACCAAATCTTGAAGTTCATAATTGCAGCTGCTGTTGTCTCCAGTTGCAGATCTTGACCAGCTACCTGCAGCCATCTGGGTTCCTGGCACATATACTCCTGACATAAGGTCAAGAAAATTCTACTTCCAGAAACCTTGAGATACTGAGAATGACACCAAGATTGCTTACTCAGTCTTTTTCATCAAAACTGCATTTATCTGAAAATTGTTAAGCTCTTCTAGGCATAAGGAAGCAAAGTATCACTTATTTGATGGATTAGGAAACATGAATGTTAGTATTCTTATGTAGGATGTGATCTATTTCACGTGTGATTTAGCACAATGAGGAGGTAAAATTATGTGAATAACTCAAGGAAAATCCTGTCATCTTAATTCTGATTTAACATGAAGTGATTAGCTCTTGTCCATTCAAGGGAAATTATCTGAGCTGGGTCTGAGTAAAACCTGAGTGAGGTCCTCTGGACTTGGTCCACAGAAACTCAGAATTTCCTTTCTATTACTAGCCCAACCATTACAGGAAAAGTAGCAAGCAGAGGCAGAGTGTGTTCTGTGGGATAGTTGTGTAATTTTGAGACCAAAGTCTTAAGAATTTTAAAAGATAGATTTCCTTTTCTGTGTGGTGCATGTTAGATTCAGAACATCAGGGTGATATTTTTATTGGTTGTTACCCCGATGAACATGTAAAACAATTAATATTGATTCTTGAAAATATTTTTTTTTTCTTTATTCATTGTTCTCTACAACAGATAATCTGTCCAGTAAAATGATACTGAGAAGTTTAAAAGGCAAACTGGGAATGGAAAGGGTCTAGCACAGGGTGCAAATGTGGAACTACAGGGATATTTCAGAGGCATCTACAGCCTTTACATACATAACATCTCAACTATTAGCCTATGAGGAATGTGCATAAGAGTTGACAGGTAATGTTTTATTTCAGAGTAGGTAGTGGTCGGTACAGTGCATTCAGTACATGGGATGGTGATGGCTGTGGTGTGACTTACACTGTTAGAACAAGGCTGTGGTGTGGCATTTGGCCAGTGGTTGAAGTGAAAACTGAAAAGCAACAACAGTATCCTGCCAAAATCTGGTATTGTCCCACAGGCTTTTTATTTTATTCCAAAGGTCATAACATACTGTATGCAGCCAAATCTCCTTCAAGAAATTCCCACTCAAGAAAAAAACACTTTTTGACAGAATAAGTGCTATGATGATTTTTTTATAATTCTTTCTTTTTTAAAAAAAAAATTACTTTTCTTTCTACAGAAATAGGCCTGTAAAGTAATATCTGTGTGCAAGAAGGTAAAATCCTGTGAAAAATGTGACACAGTAAATGGATAAGTCCTGTAGCTCAGCAATTTGTGTCAAAGTTTTGCATAGGAGGAAATCCTCAGTGACATGCATCTGATAATGGAATCACTTCATATAAGGGTGCTTACTGTATGAGGGCTCTGCTGCTTGCAGCGCCATACAATGGAGTACACTAGCAGCACAGCACCAGTTTAATACTGGGCATTGAAGGCTGAGCCCTACTTTTAGTTCTTGCATCAGCAGGAGTTAAAGGAGCCTTGTTCTAAAAGTAAAGGCCAGAGAGGCAGGGTTGAGAACTAGCAAATACTGAAGAGTGAGGCTTTTTGCGTAAGTTGGACCAGATTCCCTTTCCATTGCTGTTTTTACATACTGACTTGCGCTTCTTATTTAGAAAAACACTCTTCACAAACCACTAGTTTTGAAAATCAGGTCTCTTTTTCCATCTGTCTTTCACTTCATTACCTAAGTGCCTCCATCATCCTAAGTATCTAAAAACTCTCATTAGCTTAGTGAGTCATTTAGGGCTTGGTGAGTTAATATCATTAATTCATTATGAATAAATATTAGTACTAAAATCTACATTTGCTCTGAAAGATGGAAAGCTTTTTTAATTTCTGAGGTCTAGGTTACTTAACAGTGTATGAAACCACTGAAAAGGTTTTATTAAAATCCCTGAGTGAAACAAACAGCAGCTTCCCAATAAGATATAATATTTTGCCTAATAAGAAACTAACTATAATTTCTTTTTAAGCCAACGGGTGCTGCTAAGTAGGTAGATTAATGTAGTTCTGAGGTGGATTTCCTTCCACATTGAACTTTCCAGCTCTGCATGGGAAACTTTACCCTCAAATATGAGGAAGACTTCAGTCATATTTCCTCTTGGAGAAGGCACCTGTGGTGGAACAACAGGCACGTTGGGCGTATAAATATAAGGTGAAATGTGTTTCTTTTTTAGTGCCCAGTCAGTTTTTCTGGCCATGCAAAACAAGGTAAAACAAAGGTCTCACTTTCCCACACTGTCATTTTGACAGCTACCTCCTACTGCTATGATGAGGAAGCTCTCATTGATGAAATTTTTGTTGTAGGATCACAACAGCAGCTTGCGTCTTCCCCAACACTAGAGTACCCATGTCCACACTGCTTTGAGAGTCTTCTGTTTAGATGTGTATGCCAATAATTTTAACTTCTTTTTATGTGTTTACAGCACATGCTTGCACACATTTCTGCGTATGTCTTCTATAAGAGACATCCTAGATGGACACTTCTGACTGTTGTACGTTGTAGGATATTAACCGGTGCTGAAGGATGCCTCTGCAATATGTATGGGCAGGGCATAACCACAGTCAGGGTTGTTCAGCAAAGTCATTCACCCTGAATCTGGTAATGCCTCACGGGAATGTCAGATGATCAGAGACAGGTAAGCAAGCCGTATAAGTGTCATACTAGAAGGGCCTCATATGAAATATTGCAAGGAATGATGGGAAATGTATGCAGAGTAAATTTGCAATGGCTTATGAGTTGTGATAACCCTCACTTGGACTCTTTTTGCAAATACGGTGTAGTCCCTCCATTTTACATTTTTTTCCTAATACTAAATCTCCTTTCAATCTGAAACCACTGAAAATACTGTTTTAAATTTGAGAGTTTGGGTGAGGAGAAGGCCAGTTGCAGTTATTAAGAAAATAACTGTCTAGATTGAACAGAAATTTGGAAGGTAGAGAGATCCATGTGTCTGCATCTTGTCTTTCTATATGTTTTACCACTTGCTCAGAACAGTACCTAAAAGGAAAAAACCAAAATCTTTCACATTGGCTGTGAGAAACACTGCAGAGCTCAGACAGTGTGGCACTGTATGGGAGCACAAGGTATGCTGCGTTCCAGCCTGAGCTCTCCTGATTCCCTTCTGACTGTGCAAATACCAGTCTTTCAGACAGGTCTGGTGCCTACTCGGTTCTTCTTCCTAACAAATCTGAGTTCCTTTCTTGATCAGGCAGGAGCATAGCACCTCAGAAAGCAATTCTTAAAAAAAATCTACATTGTGCCTACAGCAGGCAACTGCCCTACCTTTCTCTTCTCCCAGCAGCATGTTGTTTTTCTGCTATACAGTATATGCTATATATTTCTTATAACTGTCTTTCTACCTTTACTTTTAGAAACTTGCCTTGCTTCTTTCACTCTCCTTTTTATTTTTTTTTTTCTTTTCTGTTATTTCTGTTACCTTAATTCTTTTTGGTCTTATTTCCTGCAAAATTCTGACCATCAGTCTACCTACTTGTCTTTGTTCTCCTTGTCCTCTACTCACAATACCTCTTGAAAACAACTTCAACAAAATTCAATAAAGTATGGTCTTAAAAATAAAATTCTTTCAAGCTTTGTAACAATCAATGGATGATTAAGGGTTAAATACTCCAGATGGTCTAATCTCTTCTTCTCCCCTCACTGCCTCCCTGTGTGAAAAATCTCTGAAGTGAACTCCACAGCATCTGCTCTGGCATGCTAGTGGACCTCAACACGTGTCTTCTGTCTGGCTCAGCAGCACACAGAGCACGTGGGTCTATGGTTCTGCCAGCTGTGAAAGAAGGAAGAAAGGAAAGTAAAAAGAATACTGGGAAATTCAGAGATGCCACCAATGGGCATGACCTCAGGTGAGTAGCAGTGTGAAAGCTGCTGTTGCTGATGGAAGAGAGGCAGACACACATCCCAGCCAGTTCTGCTGTTCAAGAAACAACAGGCTTTCTGTGATAAAAAGGATTTAGGAGGTTCCTTGCCTGTTATTCTGAGCTTCTTTTCACCATTCTGTCACTAACATTGACATTTCTTAGCTTTGATCACAATTTTGGTACATGTTCGTACACATTTAGATGACCCTCACTTGATTTCTAGAGATGCTGTGTGGAAGGACCAGGATTTGTTCTACCTGTTGTGCTTATCACATTTGCAGCAGGAA
>NW_008615483.1:96401-115820 GCF_000691845.1 Merops nubicus
GTCAAGAAAGAACCTGGGTTTGAGGACTGAAGAAAAAAAGCTATTGAAGCACCTCCTAAACTTAGTTTGAATTCACGGGCACAGTTTTCTCTTTCAAGTTTTATTAATGTGATGATTTTCAGATCTGTAATGCTACAGCTGCACAAGCCGAAAGTTTGGCAATGCAGTTTTGGTTCTTGTGTATGAAATAGAAATGCCAAAAGTAAATGTAGTGAACCTCTCTGCATATTATTTTATAAAAATATTTCTTTTTATCAGCATGAGGTTTTTTCTTCCCTGTAAAGGGTAAAATTGCTGAGGTATATTTCCAGGAAAATCTTCCAGTTTTGTTTCTTAGCCAGAATCCTTTTGGACTATTTCTTTAAACCAAATCTTTCTCTTTCATGCCGATGTAAAGATCTGAAAGGAATAAAACCAAATATGGACTCAGCATTTTGAGAATGCATGAAATACTCCTTTCATCGGTTAATTTCCCTAGAGTACTCATATGTGGTTACTTACTCTTTTGCCAGAAATCTCTAGAGAGTTAGGAAACTGGCTATCTTAGGATCGGGAGCATGAACCAAAGTATTTCTCCCAGTAAATGACATCTGCAGTGTTTACTGGAAAAGTAGCTCCTCTTAGGTACTACAGAATGCTGCACCCTAGCAGTGCCCTTCTTATAGAAATTCGTTCCCATATCAAACATGAAGTAATCCCAACGAGGATGTGATGTGCAAAAGTGGTCTGGGAAGACGGGCTCACTACGCCTAACAATGCTGAAATGTTTTTTCCCTGTCCATTTACTTTAACAATGTGCCATTCTGTACCTCATAAGCACTTAATTTATTCCAACTCTTTGGCCTGACCTGTAATCCCCCCTCTCCTTACCCATCTGACCCATCTGTGTTTCATTTCCCACTCATCAGCATCCAAAGAGCTAGGCCCAGGCCCTGTTTGGAGCCATTAGACAGAGATTGGCACTGTTCCCTCTTCCTGCACCACATCCTCCGCTGAAAAAAATGACCATCAGATCAGAGAACAGAGCCTGCTTTGTCCCCAGCAACCAAGATCTGGAAGCACTTTCAATCATTTGCACTCTATACCCACTCAAACGCATTAATGTGATCAACATTGGGCCTGTTGTGGGCATTTTTTCCAGCAAATAGCTTGCTAACATTCCAGGCATGTACTTCCCTGAAAACAAGACTGAGACAGGGCCCTGAATATTCAATTGGAAAATCACCAAGAGCAAGAGCTTAGCTTGGCACGGCTGGTGTTGATTCTTAATAAGTGACTTCCTAAAGCTGAGGCATGGGGCTTACAGCTTCAATGACTTGTTTGAAAAATATTTTGTAGGTGCCTCATACCACTTTATTTCCTGTGGTATGCGTCATATTGTGAGCTATTCTGAGCCAGGCTGTTTAAGCACACTAACATTTTTTTCCAAGATTGCGGTGTTTAACTAAAAATGTGCTTATACAAGATGAGCTCATAGCTATTAGTGCTGATGTAGTTTTAACTACTTGGATACCAATAGCCTGAGGCCTAAAACCTGCTGAAAAGGGGGGCAAACCTAAGCAAAACCCGTCCTTCACAGACATTTAAGGCTTTTTGAAGACAAGGCAATGGGAAAAAATATTCAGAAAGTCAGATTTTGTTCCTGTAGGATGTTCGCTATACTAAACACCTTTCAATCTCATTATAAAGGCTCACTATTGAAACACTTACTGATAGGAACAGCTGAAGAAATTTCAGACATCCACTTAAAATTGTTTTCTTTAAAATATTAAAAAAAATATATTTTTATTGTTTATTTTATTTATTATTATTTTGCTCCCGGTAGAAGCAGCTTATATGTCCTTCTCTAGTGCAGCTGAACAGACTAGGTACATCCTAATGTTTTATTCATTTTGATGGGCCTTTCATTGGCACAGCTAACATGACAAGGCAAGTTTGACTGTGCTGAAGAGCACAGTCAAAAAATCAGCAAAGATTTTTGTCAAGGCACTCCATTGTGGAGGAAGGTGTTTGGCTGTCACAGCACTATTGTTCAGCGATGCACTCTTGTACAATTCCCCATTCTCCAAGCTGAGAGAAGATGGCAGCATTTTCTATGTGACACTTCAAATGTCAAGGGGTGGGATTTTTGGAGCTTCCCTTGGTTCCTAAATAAGAATACGAACAAGTCTGCAAGGTACTTTACAGGAGCCCAAGTGCCTTGTTTCAGGGCCCATTTTAAAGAAACTACACCTGACTGGATCATATTGGGTTGTGTCATTTATAAAAATCTAGAAAAAAAAAATTAAAAGAGAGGGCCTTGACATCTATATGAAATATTTAGACTGTTCATCTTCAAACCAAAAGCTGCATCCTGGACTTGATCTGCATCTAGAAGTTAGATGTAGAAGAGACAAAATGGAAATAATCACAGGAAAGAAAATGGAAATAATTTGCAGTTTCCCAAAATATGCTCTGTATGCAGCAAGGGGAAGAAGAAAGGCAATGACTTCCAACTGACAGATACCACAATCACTTTTTTAACCAGAACTATTTAAGAAATATCATTCTATTCAACTGTAGCATAGTTTATATAAATGTACATTTGCATGTATGCAATTTAACCTCATCCAGTACCCTTTTTCTGTATTTCAGTGAAAAATGACTGAAACAAGATTTACAGCTGAAAATGTCAACAGGAAAGTTTTATCATTTGCACTAAAAGATCATTTAAAATATTTGTTGCTGACATTTTTGTTATAAATGCATATGTGTGAATTCAATTCATACCTTTTCCTAACAGAGAACCTAGTAGCTTCTGCCTGAATTACCTAAAAAACACATCCTGTATATTTCTAGCAACTCTGCTTATCTTTTTCTGTGGATACCATGGTAATTTACAGCACTGTGTTAAAGTAGTAGTATTTTTTGACAGCATTCAAGTGTGTATATTTACTTACACATGTGCATCTTAACTGTGTAGATACCTCACAGGAGACACAAATCCAGATTCTGTGAGAAATCTGTGTAATCAGTGATTGTGTTAGTCCTAGCCCCCTTCTCAATTTTTATAAAGACCTTCTCTTTCAAGTGGGTTAAGATCTCACTGGAGTATAGTTTCAGCCATAGCTACCCACAAGCTCCCTGCAAAGCAAATTTCAAAGCTTCAAATACCTTTATAGTACACTATGCTTATCACAAATTGTTTTGTACTATAGGAAATAAGCCTCCCTATTTAGAGAAGTAATTGGAAGAGAATGAATGTAATAGCACAACATAATAAACTGTGATCAATCACAGCAGTTTAGGGTAAAACCAGTAATGCTAGTGGTGTCTGCTGCAGTGGTGCTGAAGTTCTACCCTCGTGATGTTTGAGCTGATTTGAATTTTCCCCTTATTTGGCCCCATAACAGAGCTTTAATGTTTAACATGGGCATAAATTCACTGTAGCCCTCAAGTGAAGACTATATTTGAGAACTGAATAGAATGCTTGAATTTACTCTCCAGATTTTTCTTCCATGATCAAGTAAAGTTCCATGTAACTTTCCTTCCCAGTGCAGTGCACACAAAATCTCAGGAAACAGCAGGGCTTAATTAGGACCCTGGTTTATAGTTTCACCTGAAAAAATACATTTTAAAAATCATATATGTTTGGCTGTGCAGATTTTTTAGTCAATAAATTCTTGCTAATTAATCACATTAACGGCACTCCTTAAAAGTTGAACAAAATCACAAAACAAACCAAATACCCATAAATATCATGTATAAAGAACCATTCACCAATGCATAAACTGCATGTCTAAAATCATTTATAAATATTTCTTTTTATTTTTTCTTCTTTTTCTTTTTCCTTTTTTCTTTCTTTTTCTTTTTCTTTTTCTTTTTCCTTTTCTTTTTCTTTTTCTTTTTCTTTTTCTTTTTCTTTTTCTTTTTCTTTTTCTTTTTCTTTTTCTTTTTCTTTTTCTTTTTCTTTTCTTTTTCTTGCTCCTCTCTTTCTGTTCTTCTTTCCATCTCCTTAATACAGGCACAATGCCAAAATGACAGCTGTTATCAGAGGTAAGCATTCAGTAGATAAAGCCAAACACTGACTGGGGTGAATGGGACGGGGGGAATATATGGTATTTGGTTAGATGATGCAACACTTTCCACTTTCTATTTTGACTTTAGATGCCTGTTTCAGAATTTTAAGCACAAATGGGTGCAGTCACCCTCCCCCAGACAAAAAGCAAAATGTAAAGAGAAGTCCCATTCAATCATTGTTTTGTCTCTCGATGCTGAAAGCAGTAATCCTCAGTGCAAACGGTGGCACTGAATGCTGCATTATGATCTGTGACTGTCTGCTGTAGAGTTGATGACACAAAGGCGGGATTATATTGAGCCTACCATAATGTAAAAAGTAAACAAACAAACAGAAACAGTCTGGGTTTGCTGGATTATCACTTGTGACAGAGCTACTTGTTTAAAAACATCAGTGCAAAACCACAAAAACTTAACATCACAGCAACATATGAACTGGCAGACTTTAAATCAAAGAATATGTATTTTTTGTCAAACTGTTTTGGACAAAGTGTGAGTGACAGTAAATACAATTTGTCATTCCTTCCCTTAGTAAGGAGGAAATTATTGTTACAGTAAAATGATTCCCCCACTTCTCTTGGTCTCAGTGAAAAGCAATTTCTTCTTTGTGTACTGATGCTATTCTTTGAGGTAGACCTGAGATATTATCAATCTTTTACCATAGGTTATTTGTGCACATAGAACATATTCTATTATTATATAGAAGTAAAGTAACAGACATTTTCACAGTTACATTTAGAGGATTTATACTGCTTTCCTAATATCTGAGCTTGGCAAATGAAAAAGTATCTATGCATTTTTTTAAGTGGTAAAATGCAGAAAATAATGTTTAATTACCATTGAAAACAAGCAAGAAATCGGCTATTTTGGATATTTCTCATAATCTTGAGTTATTTTCAGAGTTATTCCTGGATCTTTGTAGCTTTTTAAAATGCTCATTGCTCTTCAGGCTCTCCTTAGTGTTTCTGTATTCTCTCTTAGTGTTACCGCTTTTCTGGTGACAGCCTGAACCCAGAAAACCTGCAAGATGTTCACAGTAAGGGATCCTTCTGCAAGCTCATGCAATTATACCTTTTTCAGCATATGCATATAAAACATAAGTTATGACTTTATCAAGCAAAGTCATTACACAGAAACATTTTATTTTCCTTTTCATTTGATCAGAATACGCCTGTTGGAAAACTAAGACAAATCAGAATAATTTGAATTTCACTGATGCTGTTGCTGCATATTGTACTTCCCACAGGCAGAGAGCTCTTCTGAAGAAAATGGGGGTTGACTGTCAGCAATTGGCCTTGCTGCACACTGATGGTGCTGATGTGGATAAATGCAGCTTTACTGCTAGTACAGAAAGCATAACAGTGCACTGGGATGAGAAGAGCAGGACAGTCCAAGTACATCCATGGATATTTACTGCATGCCATGGAAAAAAAGCCAATCTGAACAAAATCTGAATCATGCCTGAGTCTGTGGTAGAATCTGTCAACATAATAGTTTCCATTTGTTTGTGATACGGGACTTATACTACAGTTGGTATCTACAGCTGATTGCTCAAGATTTTCATATATACCAAAAGTTTTTGCTGTCCTTATTTTACCAAATTTTATCTTTCACACTTTGTATAGATCACACTTTCTATTACTGCAGTTTTATGTTGAAGATGCTCAGATGCTCGGCAGTCTGTAAGAGCTTATAATCTGACAATCAATACAGACTATATTCACATTTCTGAAAATAATTTATGTTTTGCATCGTGGTACACTCATCAGTAAGACTGACTAGGATGTTTTAGCACCTGGGCACCTTTCCCATACACATCCTCAAAAACAGGGCCAGGATAGAACATCAATAAAAAGAACAGATCTCCTGCTGTCAGTCCCACCTTGAAGACAGGCCACTGGCTTGGATCTTTCTCAATGACAGCCAACCCAGTGGTCCTCAAAATCCTACATTTTGTTCCATTTGATGACTTCTAGAGGCAGACAGAACATTTTTGGCACAACTTTAGTTCCATCCTTGCTATGGTCCTACATCTCATCCCTTCTACCAGTGCACTGCTATGTGCCGCCTGTATTACATTTTGAAAAGAATTAATAGAAGTGGTGACATTCTCATATGAGAAAAACTAAGCAATCCTTGCCATTTCTGAAGGAAGCAAGCATGGGGTTTGCTTTTTTTATCTTGTCAGACTTGCCATCTCAGTGTTCTCTTTTATGATGTTAACTCTTCTGTTATTCAGTTCATTGGAGTGGACACATTTCTATAGAAAGAAGAGTGCTGACTATTTCATCTCATACAAATGGATGTATATTTTAATAACAGTAGTGAATAATTTGTTGGTTAAGAATGACATTCAAATGGTAGTGTATGAACTTGTCCTGAATAAACATCATCTTTTCTCCTACCAAAATATTCTTCTTGCTGTTGTCTTTAAGTTGTGTCATAGTCAGAGTTGCCTTTGATTTGGTAGCACTAATCGAGTTGTTAAAATATTGAGTGTTGTGGACTGATGGGGTGTGACTCCACCAGGAAGTATGATCATCTGTGGCTTGACTGTACTCCAAAGCCTCTGATTGCCTAAGTTTTTGCAGAGCTTAGGGAGACTGAATGACATATGTCATGCCACAAGGTATCACAGCACAAAGCCAAGAGGAATTATCAAAGATTATGCAAACCTGAAGTTATTTCTTTTTTTTTTTTTTAATGGGCATTTTCTCAGAAATGAAATGTCATATTTATCTGGAATAGAAATCATATTAGTACCCCAAAGTTTAGGATACTGCCCTGGACCACAAGTCCTAAAGTTTTGTTAATTTTATGGTCTTGGAAAGATTTCCCTGAAACTGTAAAGAACTTTCTTTCTAGTTTTCTGTTTTTCTTTTTCAGGTGACTCCTTATAATCTGCACAAGTGACAAAGCTACTAGTAAAGAGAACTTGCAGGTGAAAAGCCATATGCAGCAGGCCCCTGTAGAAGATTTTTTTTTTTTAATCATGACTGCAGACATACTTAGAAGACTGTATCATTAATCATGAAATTACCAGGAAAATACACTTTTACACAAGGGTTGAAAGATTAAATATATCTAGTTGCTGCTGAAGATAAAAGAGTAGCACTTGAGGAAATTTTGTATTGATACAATAGCTACATGTTTCAATCCAAAATCAGGATTTTATCTGGTCTACATAGCTAAGACAGCCAACACCATGAAGAAAAAACATTATACACATTAGCCAGCTGTAGATAGTATAATGCAGAGATATTAATAGGCTCAAGACCTTATACTAATTCAGTGCAAATTCTGAAAATAGTGCTGAGAACACAAGAAACAAGACTAGACATTGGATTTGATTATTAAATCTGAAGACAGTGGGCACTTTAATGTAACAGTTCTCTTGCAGTCCTCCCTTGTTCTGTATCACTTCAGCAGTTGGACATCTTGCTTCCTTTTCCCTTCTGCTGGCTCTGTGCTCTTATTCAGTGTCTTCAGTTGCATTATCTCTTAAAAAAATATATTCTCCTTCATATGGCTGTAAATATTTGTGTAAATAAACACTCTCATTTTTCCCTCTTTCCATCTCTTTCTCCACCTCTCGTGGTTTGTACATAGCTAAATTGTCACTTAGACTGTGTCCAATGAAGTATGAACAGCGTTGAGTGCTCAGCCTCTTCCCACATTGTTCCCATACAAGGGAGGTTGAGGCACCCTCATACATTTAATGGTGCCTACTACCATCAAGTTTATGTTTACAGTTTGGAAACATAACCCTAACAAAGTATGAGTGGGAGATCGTGCACAGTCCCCAGCCTGGAGAAAAGATGCAAACAGGACATGACTAAAGAGTTTTTAGTGGAAACCATGTAAATAAATACTCTGAATAGGAGTAGAAAGGGTAATACATCTAGAGATTCCAGCTTCTAGGTGGTAATACACATCCTGTAGATCTGTTGGGTCAAAAAAAACCCAAAAAACAATAAACACACACACACACACACCCCTGACTCCGTATCATCTGATGCCCAGTTTGACCTCATATTAACGAACAGATCAGCTATACACGTGTTCCCCCTGTAAGACTGATACAGTAACATCTGCATTTTCTTCACACTGTGTGGCTTCAGAACAAAAGAGAAAACAAAAAAAAACCAACAACAATCCCTTCTAGACTCTCCCTACTAAAAGATACTGAAGGTCTCCACAGACATTCAGGTGTATCTATTTGGAGGTAATTCAATAAATTACCTTAATAAATAGGTTTTAAAATAATTAGTGCTTTTTTTTCCCCACATGCTCATGTGAGAAAGGTTTTTAGCCATTGTGATATTTGGGACAGAATAGAGATCTAAACTGCACATTGTCAGTACTTAGAGACTAAGTGCTTTTGGCAACAGCTTGATTCCCAGATGCATAATATTATGGGCTCCAGGAAACTAAGGGTCATCACATTAGGTAAAAGTAAAATGTGTAAGTGATTTTTTATTAACACTTTTACATGCATTACTCTCTATTGTTCTTCAGTAGTGGTGGGCAAAGTGGGAAGTGACTGTTAAGACATTTTCTCTTTAAGGTCTGTGAGGACAAGTTTGACAAACACCTATCAGGAATAACTTAAAGCAGTAAAGTAGACTACATCAACTCTTGTGACCCCAGTTCTGGGATGCTGTTGTATTAAAATAATTTGAAAAAAAAACCTATCCATAGATCTAACTAATGCATTGCAGTATAATCACATTAATGAAGTGAAAGCAGAGAATGGTTCAGACTCAGCTTTCATCTTGACTGTTGTAAACAAGAAGTAACTTCACGGAAATAAATTATAAAGAGGGTAAACATAATGTAAGAGAGGATCAATCAGTAAGCTCATTCATTAATTGTTTTTGGGGGAGACTTCGTTAATAATATTAATGAAAATAAATAGTAAATAATAGCAACAACAAATTATAAGTTTCATAACTACAGATGATGAATTCAGTTGAAAAAATTTTATTGTAAAAGCAGAGGCCAAACTGACCATTGCAAAATGCAAAAAAATACAGGCATTTCCACATTTTTAATACAGATTTTGAGTGCAAGAACAGTATTCCAAGGCAGTAAAACACCTTTGACCTGCAAAAACAATTTCCAGAGAGAGGTTAAAATTTCGTGGGGACAGATCTCACTTCTTCAACAGCACAATGCATCTCATTACTGTCTTTATACATAATATTAATTTGAAATTACATCTAGCTTCTCAAAGTAGAATTTAAAAAAACTATGTTTGTAACCCAGGTATTTATATGAAGGACAGGGTAAATTAACAGTCAAGTCTTTCTTAGAGGAAACAACCAGAGAAAAGAAAATATGACACTGCATATTAATTCTTGAGATTAATCAGGCATATTCCCTTGCTAAAGAAACTGTGATCGTTTGCATGTTACATGGCAAAGTCCATGGACGTTTTTATATGAATGTGTAATTTAAATTGAGTGAGTGAATGGATAGATGATACTTGTCAGTGAAATATATGTGGATATATAAGTGAAAAATTGAAATAAAGGGTTTTTTTTTTTCAGTTTCAGCTGTGTAAGTAGCTATAACATAGTTAAAAAATAAACATTTTGGCTATTTTGAAAAGACCTTTAAAAATTTTATAACAAAGGAGGGTTTATGCAATTAGGAATTTTGAAACAAGCAAGAAGTAAAAAAAAAAACAAATATGAAAAGAATTCCAGGTTTTTCATTTTGAATCGTATCTTTTAAAGAGAAATAATGAGGGAATTATTTTATGTTGATACGTAAAATTTGTAAAATCCTTAGAATATAAGCAACATCAATTACAATTCAAGCTATTGTATTATAATTTGTATATTAAAACTGAGATCTGAACAGCTGACTAAAAGCTAGCAACTGAGACACCTGGGTTCTTTCCATGACTGTGTCGCCTTCAGTCTTTAAATAATAAAAAAATTATTGACACTCCTTGGGCTCTAGTTTATCTACATATTTTTAAGACAAACCACATTACTGAGATTTTTTTTTTCCCAACATAATTGGTGGTTACCATTTTTAATGACTAATACAGACATTCCTATCAATGTTTCATCTGATAAAATGTATTCCTATCTGTAAGCTTGATGAGTTAGACTGCTATAAAACAGTTTCAAGAAATCAATTATTTATATTTCTCATATAAATAATAAAAATATGTGAATATAATATAAATGCTTATTATATAAATAATATAATAACATAATAACTACCTAAAATACCCCTTTGAAAACACTTTTTTAATAGCTGAACCTCTTTGCTCCAAGAGCTGTGGCAGTTGATGTCTTGTCCCAAAGACGTTGACCTGAACAATGCTCAAGGACATAACATGAAAAGTAACCCACTTTTTTCAGACACATGAGAATATGTGGGGACTAAAGGCTTGCAAAAAAGAGGTTTAGACTGTAAAATAAGACACAATAAAAATAACATGAGCTATTTTAACAACAAATTTCAAAAAAATGATCTTTGGATCACCGTATCATTCAGGTATAATTTTTTTATGACAGAGTCTGCAGCTGTGCACAGAAGAAAAAGAGCTGATCAGATTTAGGTTGAGACATGGCCAGATTCTGACAGGTGTAAACTGGAATAACTTTGTGGAAGATTGGCTCAGAATGAGCCTCTGGCTCGGGCTATGCATAATTGAACATACAGACATCATGACTATTTGATTTAACCTTGGTTAATGCATCTGAGCCTGCAGTATTGCTTAGGGGAACAAAGTAAGTGGCTTTGGATTTAACCACTAGCTTTTTGCTTTCTGAGTACTCCATTATGTTTGAGCTTTGACCGAGCTTATTTTTTTCTGCCCAGAAGCCTCAAACCATGCACTGGGAATGACATTTCACTGAGAAAAAGAGAGTATAGATAAGTAAAAAGCAGAGAGATATATTAACCTTCTGTACTTTTCTTTGATAAAAAGACATTAAAATGCTGGAAGATAATGTGATAAGGATCTGTTCTCTATTCAGAGTTCTAGAAAAGACAGAGAAAATACCTTAGTCATTGCATAGAGGTGATGCAATGGCACGGTAGAATACCGACAGAACCAGTACAACCTTTTTGTATCAGAGGTGCAAAGATGGATTCTGACTTATATTCTTGTAACCTTGGAGAAAATATTCCAAGGAAAAGAGTGGGATCTGCTGATAGAGAATGAAAAACTGGGGATTGTCTTGCACAGCAAATACTATGGCTGGCTTTTGGAGGATTCGGCTCTTTTTCATTTTGTTGCTTTAGAAGAGTTATGAGGGAAAACGTTCATATGCCCCAGATTTGTTTGGCAAAGCTGATTGTCAATCTTCAAAAATTTTTTTTTTCTTTAATAAATATTATGCAAGGCATTCTCATGTCATACAGATACTTTAACTTCTATTAGTTAAGATTATCCTTTATTAAAATATAAATGAGTTCAACAAAAGATACATTCTAGAAAAGGCTTATTTTGGTCTTCTATTTTTCAAAAAGAAGGGGGAGAAAAAAGAGCAAGAAACAAATTGCTTGGAACTTATGTTATTTTTAAGACCTACAGATAAAAGTTAATCTTTTTCCTTCATGTGCTTTGCTTTTTTTCCGACAAAAATATTTAATGTTTGTAAAATACAAAAATTATATTTTGTGGAATGTGAACAATTGGCCCTGGACAGCCTCAAGAGAAGCAGAATTACAGAAGAATTAAAAACAGAAGAGAAAAAATAATTATTTGCTTACTATAAATGGAAACTTATGTCTTATTCTTATTATACATGAACTAACAACTTCCATATTTTCTTTCTGAAAAATAGAGGGATGATGATAAAGCTGGTTGAAATTTTATAGTTGTTTTTGCTGAGAAAAATGACTCCTTAATCCAATATTTTGATGACACTGTGTTCCTCCTAACAAATGGGAAATGTGAACTCTCAGTTTTCAATGCCAAATTTCTTGTGTTTTCCTCTTCTACTGAAGATTTTGTTTTTTAAAAAAAAAAGAAAAACCCACAAGAATTGGTTGCCTCAAATTCTTTTTTGTTATATTCATGATCACTGAACAGTGGTGTAATCACAGACACCTTCCTCAAGGGAATATTATGGAACATATGCTGAGTTATAAATGAGTGAAGTGATGATAAAATTAGCACAAGTAATCAACTATTCACACAGCAAAGGAACATTGTTCATTGTTCCCAAATGAACAATGGGAAAATGCTATAATGGAAAGTAAGTTCTTATTGTATCAAAGATGCATCAGGAATAGAGGCATGCTTATAATTTCTCAAAACAGAGTGTGTCCTTCTCCCATCTCACTACAGTTAACATCCACAGACTGTGTTTTACTCTAAAATTTTCACTCAGATGATCTTGGGAACATCACCAACCTGGACACCAGAGCAGTAGTATGCGGCAAGAAAATAACAGATGTATTTTGGCCAACTTATAGTTCTCTCTCTTCCCTTTTAATAGAAGACCAACCATATGTAATCAGGAAGGAAGATAAATTGCTTCCTGCCTACTTTTGTTTCTCTAGAATGGCTAGATGAATTTACTCTGGGAATTCAGTAAAAGAATGTAAAGAATGACCAACATTTTTCCATCCCTGCACACAAAATAATACATTAAAGACAAAACGCTCCATTTACTGCAGCAGCAGTTCGGAGATTTTTGACACAGCCAGGAAATTGTGAGCTGTTTCTCGTGGAACATTTGCTGTGGCTTCTGGTGGATAACATTATTAAAGGGCCCTTCATAAGGGATACTTTGCACTTTTGTTGGTATAATGCCCATCATTCTTAAGGCTTTTCATGTCTCAAAGGAAAAGGACAAATGGTAGCTATCAAACATGTAGACAGACCATAGATAGTTAGAGACCAGGGTGTGAAGATGGCAGAGGAAAAAAAGAGAAAACCACATAGACAGACTTCTGGATGGGGCAGAAGAAAAAGGGAGGAGTGAGATAGTTCATTCTTCATGTATTTTGCCCAAAATCAACTTATGTTGTGGTCCACAGTGTCTTAAACACATTACTGTCCTCATGTCTCTCCACTAGCATCTACCAGATCTTTCTTCTTCACGGAGTCCTCTAAGAAATTACAATGTCCTTGAAGCCAGCTTTCCCTTCAGTCATTGAGCCTTCATCAATTCACCTGAGGCCTCTTTCAGCCTCCTGGAGTTCCCATAATTTATTACTCTCTCATGCTGATCATACTAACAGAAAACTGCACCTGTACTTGATAAGCAACAGCAATGCTAGAATGAAAATGATATGTTTCTGCATATTTGTCTCTGCACACGTCCCAGTCTCTGTTCTTTCTACACATCTTCTCCTTAGACTTTTAGGTCTCCCCTTGAAGAGGATTTCTTCCTGTAAACTTCCTATAATTATGGCTCATCTTCTCATGGGCTGTTAAAAATACAAGCAACTTTTTGCTGCATAATCATCTAAGTCTGTGTCCGTACTCAACCAGTGGAGCCCTCTGCCTGGTGAGTCTGGCCTCTCCACTAACTTAAGTGGAACTTGGAATTTCTGTGGAACTAAACACCACAGATCTAGAGTTGCACCTGACTCAGGCCTGGAACTCATCTGAGGTCTGGTGGGATAAATGGGATAAAAGTGGCCCAAGAAAGCCAAATAATAACTAATCCACATGACCCAGTGAATACGATTGATGTAACTTTCTATTCAACCATATGTAGGCTCTAAGCAGAAAGAGTTACTTTGGATTTTTTTTCTACACTGCCAAGCAGGTAAGGCTGTGCAAAGGGATTAGAATGAAGTGTTTCATTGGTTGTTAAACTCTTTCTAGCTTTACAAGCTGAAATCATAGCAGAAATCTCTTTCAGGTAAAACTGTTTGCAAACTAGGTCTGTACACTATGTGGGTGAAGGATAGAAGCAGTGAACAAAATCCTGCACTTTTCAGGCCAGAATCTGGCCCTAATTTTCTGGTTGCATTGGCTAAGTTGTGGGTGCTGGAACTTCAACACTGAGTTTTCTTTAATTAAATGCCTCATTCATATATTCCTGGCATCTAATGACCAGTGGGGAAGAACCAGGACCGTTATTTGAAGCCACTGTCAATGGTTCTGTCACTGAGGTTAGACTGCCAGCTACTACTTTCTAAGAGTAGGTGTCCAAAAATAAAATCAATAAAAACAAGTTTTGGAAAGCAAGTATGGCCTCATACTTGAGGGCAATAGTCAACCTCTAACTATGGGATATTAAAGTAAGACTTTCCCAAGGCAAAGAATATCTTGTAATGACTTTTCTGAGTTTTTTTCACTCCTACCACTGAAGCAGCTGGCACCACACATTGGTGGTGGTGGAGAGCTGTATGTATGGCTGCTTCTCCAGTAGGAGACTTTTTTTTTATCCCCCAGAAGGAAAAACTGTATAGGCATTTTTGTCTTCAAAAGGCCTGATCTTTATCTAGAACTGAGTATGCCAGACTTTGTTTGGATTCATGTGAGCACTTCACTTAAACAGCTTTTCAGTGTTTGACACAAATTGACTTGATCCGTGTCAGCCGAAAAACATATATCATTACAGCGCAGATGGTATACACAGATTATTACTCAGTCTGCAATGGCAAATAGCATCAATTATTATATTAAATTCTACATAAAAATATTATTAGATAGATCACTAATTACAATCCTATCATTCTGGTGTAAACATTTTTGATGAGCTGTTGAAAGCAGTCTGTATTTTTTGCAGAGAATTCAGCCAGTGTGCTGGACAACTGAGTTCTTGCAAGGGACTTGGACTTGTAAGCAGATGAACTGATGCTTGTTGATTAGGAGGACTGAGCTGAGGAGAAAAACATCTATTTTTCTGTAACTGAAATGGTGTAACATCTATTTGTTTCGAGAGTCTAGGGACCAAGAAATTTCCTCATCCAGCTCTGCTAAAATGAGGAAATGGATGGGGAATCATTCAGAAGCAGTGACCAGAAAGTTTTGTTCTCTTGTGAATTTGCCAACACTCCCCTCGCTTCCCCCAAGGAAAGAATATGCTGACATGATTTGTTTCTAGATTTGGTTACTAACTGTTTTTTATAGAATTACATGCTATATCACCACAAATTATGTCTCCTCTTGGCTGAATGTATGCCCTCACTAATCTAAGCTACAGAAGGTGGTGAGATCCAGGTGTGCACTAGCACAAAATATGTATATATATGCAATAGACAGATATATGTGTATAAATATATATAAATACAGAGTGCATATACTCCACATATATACCCCACCACACTTAGCTGTGCATGTGAGTTTCTGTACAGAGAAAATCCAAATGCATGCCTCCAGGAAGACCCAAGGCACACTCCGAGAAAGTGGTAATAAAGATGTCTAGAGGGCAAAGCCCAAAAATGTGCCGTGATATGTATCAAAAGAGTAAGTCTACATGTAGCTTCAAAAGCTGATCACAGAGCAATTAATGAAGGCATTTGTGAAGTACTAGGTAGCAGTTATTGCTCTATGTATGACTCCGATGCATCCTGGCCAGTTACTGAATTGTTAGTAAAGCTTGACATCTGAAGCACTTGAGGACATGGTACTTGGCTCAGATTCTGTGCTGTATACCCAGACAGTGGGTCAGAGCTGTCTCTCAGAATGGGGGTTGTCATCTGAAAGAGAGAGGGTTGCTGTGGGGGTTCTCACAGCAAGGAGTCTTGAACAAAGAAATTCACTACTATACTCTTCATCTAAAAATCAGAGTAGTTTCCTGCCCCTCTTTCATCTATGCTTTCAGAATTTCTTCCTGTTTATGGTTAGGGAGCATAAAGCAGTTAGCTGTAGTTGTTAGTGATGTTACAGTAATTAAAAGAGTGAAATCACCTCTCTTATATTTTGCGGTGAAAAACTCAGTGTTGTTCAAATCAGAGGTGAATAGTTTCTATTTTTCTGCGTTTATTCTCATAACAGTGAGAATGGTGTTTGTTAACAGTATCCGTCCTTTTATTTTCCAGGAGGTGAATTTAAATTTTCATTTTGTTTTGGTACATAATTTCTGACTAGACAAACCTGTCAAGCATACTCTGATGCAAATTTGTTTTAGACATATAAAATGATCAAGTTTAGAAATGTCATATATGAAACTATTTCTTGTGCTCTGTATGCTTTCTATATGCTTTCAGAATCCAAAAATGCACTGCACCTGACCAGCCACACTCTATTTTTTTTTTGTGCAAATATGCCTTATCAATATATCTGTAAAACACCTTCATAATAATTTTCCACTAAATTTTGTGTAAAGATAAATGACTATAGTATGCAAAGCAACAAAGATTAATGTATCTTCTCTACTGATCTAAGCACCTGGTATGGGCCTGTTTTGCATGAAAGACCATCAGTGAAAGTTTTTTCTCTTTTTTTCCTTCAGCATCACTTATATACCATTTCGCATCAGTCAGTTTGAAATTACACACCTATACAACATCTTTTTTTACACTATCTGGAAATGAAAAGAGGTAAAAGAAAGACAACTGTCACGTGTTTGCAAGTTTAGATAGGATATTTGCCATGTTAGCTCTGAGCACAAATAGAATTACTCCAGTCTAGATCTACTGACAATGAGAATTTCAGCGGGAGATGATTTGGAAAAAAAAAAAAAAAAAAAAAAAGTTCATGAATGAGCTTTTAAAACTAGGATGAGTGAGAAAATACACAAATTTGGAAAAGAAATTGGAAGGGAAAAAAATAGTTTACAGAGATAGGACTGTAATGGCATGAAATAGACACAGTAAGGTATCATCTATCTCATAAGATCTGAGAAAGCTTCTTGAATAACTCAAAAACTGAAGCAGGAACATTTTCTTGAAGTGACTTCAATATTACAGAACACCCCAGGAGTTCTATAAATTTGTTAAAGTATTAAGAAAGACGTAGTTGTTAAAGGAGCACTTAAATCAGGTCCCAGGCGAAATATAAAAAAAACCCAACCAAACAAACACCTCCTGGGAGTTCAAAGTAATACTGGTGCATTGAAAGCTGATGTTGCTCTGTTCATTTAGAAAATACTGTAAATTACTTTACTAAATGAATTTGGTAAAGGAATCTTTCATTAATAAGAAAGATTGGATGTGCACTGCAAACAAACTGATGTTTACATAATTTTGAGAGATCTTTCAAAGATTCAATATCCTTATATGAATTTGGTAAAGGAATCTTTCATTAATAAGAAAGATTGGATGTGCACTGCAAACAAACTGATGTTTACATAATTTTGAGAGATCTTTCAAAGATTCAATATCCTTCCGCTGTGGCTTACTGTAAGCACCATATTAAACTCGTTATTTTCAATAAAATTAAAATGTCATAATTAAGCAGTCACATTGTGGGAAATATGCTTGCACTTTGGACAGATACACAATTAGATCTTTAGTTATTCCTGAGGGTTTTCTTGGTTTTTTTTTAAACAAAAGCTTGTGCACTAAAAACACAACCTCAAGGGGTAGTTGTCATCATGTATCAAATTTAGTCTGAGACCAAATTCTATGAGGTTTATAAAAGTCAAGAATTAAGACAGCGAAAGAATTTGTTTAATAGCAAACAAAAATCCCCATGTTCATTTATGTCTGAGTAATTTCATATACAAGAATACAGGATAAAACATGTGTACTTCTTTTCAAGGTTCAGTTGTTCTTCCATTTACAGCTTTCATGTGATTCAATTTTTCGTCAGAATGTTAAAAGAGAAACTGTTTTTACCTTTTTAACAGCTCATTCAATAATATGTTGAATAGATTTCCTCATAATTTCCTCCATTGTTTGATTGGTGCTTGTTTTCTTTGTAGAAACGCTGTTGAGTTTACTCCCACTGTCCCACAGGCTGAGAGAACAGGTGAGACACACAGGTTTTGGTGTACACCTTGGTTTTGTACTGGGCCCATAATTTCAGAGGATTTGGCTGTCAGTTATGTCTCTCATGTTAGGGGAACTAACTTGGATCTTCAAGAACTCCACAAAGGAAAATACAGATCTCCAAAGACCTTGTTGCCCCACAGGACTTTGTCAGAGACCCTGAAGGGCAATGTGTATGATGAGGACTGTGGATTTTCTGGTGCGTTGTGGTAACCGTTGCCTGGCTGACCAGTACAGCCCACCTGAAACAACTGGAAATAAAATATTCATATGCAATGCTGTAGAAATGCAGATGGATACATTTTATATAAGATTTGTCTGAATTTAAATATGTAAATTTAGATATGGATAGGATGTATAAGGTATGTGTAAGTATTTCTAGATAAGCTTGGTAGTTTGGATTTTGTAGAGTGTAATGGTTTGAAACCTGCTGCCCCTGGTGGGTGGAGATCTGAAACCCTAAACCAGGTACAAGCCTGAATGAAAGGGGCGTACACCTGTCCTATTCCCACTCCCCTTTTTTCCTGTCTTCGGGACTTCCTGCCAAAGTCTATAAAAGGGGTGAGGAAGGCACGCCTGCTCTCTTCTTCCTCTTGCTCCTTTGACCTTGCACCTGGGCACACGCTGCTCTGCTGCTCCCTGTGCTACATGTGGCCGTGGCCATCTTGGAGACCTGGGCCTGATCTACAGACTCTTCCCTGTCTCCATCCATGTCCAAGGATTGTGCATCCAGCTTCAATCCACCTCAATCCAGCGAGATCCAGCACCGGGGAGCCTCAGCATAGCATTTGGGTTTTGTATATTTAGAAGTTTAATCTTCCTTACCTTGTTGTTCCTACAACCCCCCTTCCCTGTTAAACCCCTACCCTTCTTCCTTTCTGATCCCTGTTAAATAATATATTTCATTTTGTTAATCTTCAATTTGGTGCAAGGTTTTCATTACCCCTGCCTTCCTTATTTACCTCTCTATCTGGGAAACTGGGGGATAAGGGAGGTGGGACACAATTCTGCCTTCTAACCGGGACAGAACAGTAGAGGTTTCTGTTTATACTTAATACATGAAAATGAAGCATTTGCAAGATAAAAATATATAAATTCCTAATGGGATGGAAAATATTATTTTTATCCGGCTGTAGCAACTGCCTCTTGATGGGCAACAATGAAAGTGAACTTTGGAAGCAGTAGGAAAAATTGGTTAAAAGAAAAGAGAGAGGAGAGTTCAGGGTAAAGAGAAAGACAAAGGAAGCATATATCCCCATATGTAAACAGTAATGAGACCTAAATTTAAACTCCATTAAGGGAGATATAAGAGTCACTATGACAATTTTTCATAGCTCTTTTAAGAAAGCATCTTTTGTGCAGCATCACATGTCAGTGTAATGAATAAATAAATTAACAAGGTACATCAGCAATTGATTTAAGACAATGTTTATGTCCAGTCTAACCTCTTTTTAGTGCCATATTTAAACTGATCTATTACCTGAGTCTTTCCCT
>NW_008615483.1:115851-163393 GCF_000691845.1 Merops nubicus
TAATACACAGAGTAACTTTGTTCATGCACACTGAGTGGAAAAAAATTACAATATGTTTTTGTAACTCAAATAGACATCTAAGGTTTCTCATTTTTAAGTTTTTGTACTGTTTAACAAAATCAAGAGAAAAAGAAAATGTCTTGAAATTTTGATATACAGCTCACAATACAAGGGCTGCAGCTCATAAAAAAATCCTGATTGAAAGATTTATCTTTTGGAAGAAATCCATGTGGATAAAGTGGCTAGATAAGAGAGGATGGAATAGCATACAGTAGAAATACGGTCTTATGGGCTTTTTTAAAATGGCTTTCTTTTGTTCATTGTGCAAAATATTCTAATAGAAAAGTTCAGTGTACATATTAATTGATGAGATTTAGAAGCACCAGATATGAAACCCACACACATTAGTTCTGATTGGCTCAGAAATCAAGTTTAATGGAGTGTAACAAAATAATAATATAACTCATTCTTTCTGGGTCACCTGAGGAACACCTGGATAACACTCAGTTGAGAATGTGTGCAGAACAATGGGCTTGCCTCTCTGGGGTGTTGTCCCAATAGGTAGAACATTAAGAAGTAGATTTGTTTTATAAAAACACAGGATTTGGTCCCATTGCTATTTTTATCCTTGCAGCAAAGTTTGTTTGCTTACTACGTTAGTTAAAGAACAGGTTGGGTTTTGGACAAGGAAGGTCTTTTTAGCTTCATGTAGCTGAAAATTCTGACAAACTTGAACAGCTGATCTAATAAAAAACATTATTTCAACCTACAAATCTTGCTCACATTGATGAAAATATTTCTTCTGATAAATGTTAGCTTGGGCTTGATTCAGGAAAATGCTTAGGCTTGCACTGAAGTCTGTCACTTTCAGACTACCACCTAATGTCACGACTGACTTTAAGCACATGTTTATTATATGAACTGATTCCCCAAGAAGAAACATGCACTTCAAATTAAACATCTCAAGTGCTATCCTGCAGAGAGATGCTTTCCAGAAATGAAGCAGTGATAATCACAATTAGCTTAAGATGAAAGTGTCTATTTTACAATAAAAAAATCCTTAACTATTTCCTTAAATATTTCATCTATTTAATTACCAATAGTCTAAAAAGTATTGCTACCTTTTTACCAGCTTAAACTGTATTTCACACATACATAAGGCTTATCATGGCAGTTTTGATAATTCTTTTTATGGTCCTTGACAGGGTTCACTTGTGAAAAAGTTGGAATAAACAGAAATTTGGTTAGTACAGGAAGGTTAAGAAGTGTTTACATGGTCTGCAGTTGTGGTCATCTGTATCCAGCCAAAGGGGGAACCTCTAATTTTCTAGTTTATGTAATTGAAATGTTAACTCATGCACAGTGAAAAGTCTTTTTTTTTTTTTTTTCTTTTTCCTTTGCTTATTTTTCTTTTTATGTTTTTATTTTTCCCAAAAGAAAGTCTAATTATAAAGCATTCAGGCTGAAACATTTAAATAAGCAAATAGCAGTCTATTCTTGACATTCTCATTTCTGGGTAAAAAAAACCAAACCAAACAAAACAAAACCAAAAAAAACCAAACACATCCTCTTTCAAAACTGTAGGAAACACTTGTTTTACAAAGAAATTACTTCCTATAGTCAAAATTGCCTTGCTATTTAGTCAAGGAATTTGAATCTAGGAGGCGTAGTATTGATTTTAAAACACAAACAGATGCATACTTCATTTTACACTTCCTATTTTTTTTCTCTCATTTCAGTAATTGTAGCATATGTTCTTTTCATATGAACAGTTAATGGCTTACAAGCATCTGAGAAACTGAAAAGCAGTAGGTAGTCCTGGAATACTGCCATGGAAAAGAAGTGACCCAGGCACATTGCCTTCTCTTAAACCACATTTTGCTGATGACTCTCATCTAAAACAAAGGAGAAAGAAAAGCTATTTGTGGTAACATCTATAAAATATTAAGATCTCTCCAGATACTCACAAAATGAGCTGTGCTTCAAGGACTCTGCAAACCAAAGTCAACAGCAGATAAAGAAAAATGCTAGAGGGTAGGAACAAGGTCTGGGAATTAATTCTGCCTCGTTCAGGACTATATATAATCCAATGCACTACAGCAAGAAATTTCAATAAGAAATGAGATTTTACCTCTAATGTTAAAAATTAAGTAACAATTCCCAACCCTTTTTATTCTAAGAAAACATAGCTACTGCAATGTGAATTAAAGGATAAGTGGCATTTTTCCAGCTCTTGTGCATTCACATAGGGTGCTTCCATTATGAACTGATTTTATGATACCCAGATCTACCAACCCTTAAAATGTATAGGAGGTCTCTTCAGATGCAAGGAGCCCTCACAGGCTCCTACAGGCCTTCTTTATTGACCTCTCAGGCCTCTGTCAGCTTTGTAGACAGACAGGCTGTTATGGGATACTTTTTGTTGCACTGGTAATGCCCAGAAGTTGCCTCATGGACATCAGTTTAAGTGTGATTTAGAGGTTGGGATGGGGAATAACACCAGCTATTCTCTACTTCAAACCCAGTCTAGTTCAATATGAACTTTTGTAATTGGCAAGCCTCTGTCAACCTTACCATGAGATGCGTGATGTAGACATACTGCTTCCCATTTTTCTGTGCCCTGCCCTTCCTATGTGTGCCTCATCCCCAGCTGCTCCAGTGCCATTAATGGAGAGGACCACTGAGCTCTTATTTTGAGCCAGAAGCATCTGGGAGTGAGCAGAAAGAGAGAAAGCTTTCAATTACTCTCTCTATGTGCTGTTGCAAACCTTCATAATGAGTCTGGATACACAGAAGCTGGAAAGTTTCTTCCCAGCAACCCACAGAATGATGCCATCAGGGGCAAATGCATTTACCAGGTGTATAGAAGCATGGATTGGCTCTATCACAAATGGTGTAGGCAACAGAGAAACATGGTCAGAGCTGTCTACCAGACATAGCCATATGGAACTAACTTAGAGTAGAGGACCTTTGGTAAGAAAAAGTGATTTGAACCACAGGGTCAGAAGTGTCAGAGTATACAGTTTCAATACCCTCAAACATAGGTGTATTATCTTCTTTCAAATATGATGAATGTATTTGGATGCTTATGTTTATCTGCACTGATCTGATGTCTCCTGCAATTCACATGAGGACCAATCTAAAGTCCACTAAAATCAAAAGGAGTCTTTGTACTGCTTTCATTAATCTATGAATCAGATATTCAAAGAATAATAGTGAATAATAGATGTTTAAAGTTCTGAACTGTGCCTTATGTTGGACAACCATTTAAAAGAATAAATTTTTCTCCTAATTACACAAAAGCCTGCCTTCATGTGATTTCTATAAATGTTTCGGAGATCCTGGAAGAAATGGGCTGATTTTGTATTCAGTTCATTTTCATTTTTTCTGGACTGACCTGTATCAAGGATTCTGTCGTTATCCTTCCTTTTATAGCATTTCTGTTTACAGGTTATCAAACATGCAATTCAGATTATCCTGTGTTCATTGGAAAAATTCTCAAGTATTTGATAAACCTGACCCTATGAGAATATCTGTGAAGTCCTTTGAATAATTTAGTGAAAAAAAAGCAGGACTGTTTTCATCTTCAGGTTAATTTGCCTGCTATTACAGATGAGAGGGTTTCTGTCATATATTGATCAGGAAACAAAAGAACTAGGATAAGTAAGTACATAAAAAGGGACTATAAATAAATAATTATTAAAAATAAAGGAATGTAAAAAAGCATACTTTGATCTAAAGAACTCATGTAATTGTCAGATAATCTTGAAGAGGAAATAAGATTGAAAATAATCATCAAGCAACAGGAACTGTGGCTTAGGTCCTCAGAGATACTTAGGGATCTAAGTCAGCTGCTCTGGAATCTTTACCTATATATTTGCCTAAGATGTCTGTTTTTTTCACGAATGTGCAGGTAGAGTAGGATAATCAGCTCCCCAAAGCCCAGAGCTCTACCTTAAGCAAAAGTCTCCCTGATTCTGAGGCAGCCTTCTTACAAAAAAAAAAAAAAGGAAGTTTAGTTAACTGCAACAGTTCCCAGTTCCTCTAGAACGCTCAGAGACTTGGGCAATTTGGACTTACTGCATGCTTCTTACACCTTCTTCTAGTGGGGTGTCTAACAACAGCACCCTCATCTGTGGAAAGCTGAGGATCAAGTCTATGCTGCAACACAAGGCTCTGATAAGATTTCTATCTTGTCCCATATAGGCCATTCTAAATGCTGCGTATTTGTCCAAATTTGAGTAACATAACTCATATTGTATACAGTTTGAAATACACATTGACACCTATTTCTCATCAATCATCTAGTAAAACGTCAAAAACCACATCCCTTTCCCATTTCAGCTTACTCATCTGAGGTTGGGCTACTCATCTGATATCTACTCTCCTACAACTGTTGGAGGAAATAAAACAAGATCCAACAACCTGGCATCAGGAACCTTGAGATTTAGTAATTGAAAGGTCTACATGCTTTTAAGGAGCTCATTTGTGTGCATGTTACTTGAGATAAACATTGGGAGAAAGAAAAGAAAAGAAAGGAAAAGAAAAGAAAAGAAAAGAAAAGAAAAGAAAAGAAAAGAAAAGAAAAGAAAAGAAAAGAAAAGAAAAGAAAAGAAAAGAAAAGAAAAGAAAAGAAAAGAAAAGAAAAGAAAAGAAAAGAAAAGAAAAGAAAAGAAAAGAAAAGAAAAGAAAAGAAAAGAAAAGAAAAGAAAAGAAAAGAAAAGAAAAGAAAAGAAAAGAAAAGAAAAGAAAAGAAAAGAAAAGAAAAGAAAAGAAAAGAAAAGAAAAGAAAAGAAAAGAAAAGAAAAGAAAAGAGAAGAGAAGAGAAGAGAAGAGAAGAGAAGAAGAGAAAAGAAAAGAAAAAAGAAAAGAAGACAAGAAAAGAAAAGAAAAAAGAAAAAAGAAAGGAAAAGAAAAGAGAAAAGAAAAGAAAAGAAAAGAAAAGAAAAGAAAAGAAAAGAAAAGAAAAGAAAAGAAAAGAAAAGAGCAGGGAGATATCTCTTTTCAAAAAGGTTCTAAGATATGAAGTTACAGAACCATAAGGAAGGTAAGCACTGAGAATTTACAGAGCTTATAGCAGCAGCTTCTGCTGCAGAAAGCCAAGACAAATGGCATACAATCTGAAAAAGACTGGATAAACCACTACTTGTTTTAATAGTACATTCATAGAAATTAGTTGTATATTTAATGGTATTAAAAGATAGAAATTAGACCATGAAGGTCCTTGTTAGTTTATCCCTTGAGTTAGTTGAGTAGAATGCAATGGAAAGTAATTTGGAAATTTTCCAATCAAAAGCTGAGTGAGAAATTAGTAAAACCTGCAGAACAATTTTATAAAAGCAGATGAAGGACCATAAGTTACCACTGGAAGTCAATGTGACTGAAGCTGGAAGAAATACTATTAATGCAGGAAGACCTTATTTTTGTATCAAGATATAGAAGAACACACAGCTGGAGACCAGAAAGAAATTGTCTCTCTGCATGTATCACACTGTATAATTAATAGATCTGTGGAAGCCATCATCATTACCTTCCTGCTTTGTTCAACATTGGCTACTGACAGAGGCAGGATTCTAATGAGAATTTGGTTCCTTAGGGTGTGGTCTCCTATCTAATGGCTGTCAGGAGTGGCTGGCACCTGGGAGAAGCAGAAAGCCTGCGAAACAGCTGTTGGTGAGAAAGTGACTCTCTATGTGCCTAAAGCATGCTTTTCCCACCTATATTCTTACCCAAAGCGTTACGTTATTTAGCAGGACATTTCTGTGGTAAACATGTCTAATGAACATGAGAAATTCAGCGGTAAAACTGAAATGGGGTGTGGGGGAGGAAGCTCGTGATAGTCAGAGTCCACTTCCATTTAAAACTACATCTTAGAATTCAGCACCAAAAGACATGGATGTCCTTAGACTGAACAATGTTAGTGAACACCATTGAGGAACCAGTTAGCTACAGGAAGGGTTTAATCCATTATGCTTACAGACATTTTTTTATTGAGTGCTTACTTATTTTCTTAGGGAAAAAAAAAGTCTACTTTTAAAATGAATGCATATTACCAATTTTTTATTGAAGGAACTGGCAATTCAGAAATAAATTTTTAAAAAAGGCAAACTTCAGTGCTATGTTTTATCCATACAGCAGGCAAAAGATGTGTCAAAGGGATAACTGTCACACACCTAATACACTATCTGACTGAAGGCCAAAGGGTTGCACCAAGCATGCTTCTGGATTCTTATGACTCTGACAAATGTCTCTGTCTGTAAGATTGTGCTGTATCTGCTGACCGTGATTACTGCTGATGCTCCAGCAATATTGTATGTTATATATCAAATGTGACTTTTCCCAGCATACTTAAAATACACTAAAGTGTATTATAAAAAAAGCTGCATTCATCAGCACTGCGTACCTGTTGTTGTTGTTGATCTGAGCATCCTGAAGCATCCATTAAAAAAAAAGGAAAGGAAAGGAAAAGAAAAGAAAAAAAGCTGTTGCTTTACCTTTGAAATAGCCAGGCTGCAAGGGGAAGTAGTTAATTCCCCACGGATAGGCACAAACATTCCTTCACTTGTGACATGTGTAAAGGTTGCTGTTCAGAGCAGACTCTTTTCAGGACCCATTTCTTCTGGGCACTTACATTTCTAAACCCCTCAAGAGGGCTGTACTTGTGAAAAAGAGAGTGGAAGCTCTGGTCTTCTGGTCTAAGATTACACCAGCATTTTTATGAACAAACTTTGGATCAATCCAGAGTTGGAAGTGAACATGAAAAGTGTCAGTAACTCTTTTATAAGTCTTTTTGTGGTGCATCTGATTGACCCACATTACGGCGTACAATAGCATGAAAAGAGTGTTAGTAATCAGTGCTAATGAATACATGTACCTACCTGATTCATATACTGGGCATTACCCCTCACTAATGCTTTTGTTTTGCATTCATTAAAATTCACATCATGACACAAAATGCTGAACATTTACTATAACAAAAACAAAAGCAAACAAAAAAAGAGACACATTTATTGCGAATTTCAATCAAAAAAGGTATAAATAAGGAAATCACATAGCACAGGCACATTGTCCCGACCCTACTCTACTTTAGTTCATTAATTAATGTTTTTAGAAAAGATATTTACAGTGAGACCTCAGGCAAATACTCAAGAGCTCGTGGCATAATCCTTCTCTGTCCTCCCCTCTTCCCCTTCCCCCACCTACAAAAAGACTGTTTACTCATTTCTTTTTTCTTTAAAGTCCAGGAAAGGGAGAAATTCAGTCTTCATGGTTTAGATTATATAAGCTACTTCATAAATCTCCTTCTCAAACAAACTTCTAGAGCTAAAATTGACATCTGCTTGCTGAATTTTGGTAGAATTATTATGAAAGTGGTTTCAATAAATATAAGATCCTGGCAAAAAAATCTGTATGCAAGTGTGCATCTAAGCTACCAAAAGCTGGTATTTTATTTTTTTGACACAATATGCAGCTTTCAAAACTTGCCTGGATGTAAAAAAAAAAAAAAACAGATTTCTTTCCATAACAATTGCATTGTCTATCTGAGATGTTTCTAATGTAAGCTATCATAACTATATGTCACAATTACTTTTATGTTTTGCAAAACCAAATGTGTACATTGTATTCTTTTAAACAAGAAAGTATGTAGCAGAATCCATTCCTTACTACATTAAAAAAAGCTAGATTATGAAGCATTTACAGCTAGAGCTTTTTCAGATTGCAGGAGAAATACATAGAAGAGTTTTGAATAAAAGCCCTTTTAGTCCCGCTTCTTATGTATAAGGACTTGAGCATATATTTTGACAGCCTTATTTGTACTGATGATTCCATGTAAATTCTTATAGGTAACTATGTGGTGTATTCGAATGGTACCGTGCATCTCCTGAGAAGTAACGGAGAAAAAGGGCCTGATTTGGGAAGGCACTTACTGTGCTATCACAAAAAGTATTGGGGAATGTGAAACAGGCTTGTATAGTGACAAGACAGAAGAGCTTCTCTGTGTGTAAGACATTATCCCAAAGTAAGCCGAAAAACTAAGGTTTTTTGCCCCTCTCTGTGCTTCTATACCACTTATTGCTAAAGAGACATGACTGATGTGATTATTTGTGAGAATTCCAGGAACAGGGGAACCTGGAGTATAAAGAGAAGTGGATGGACAGCTATGCTCAGGAACATGATTATGCAGCTATGAAACTTTCCCAAGTTTGTACTTTGAACTACAGGTGTGTCTTTATAACATGTTATGTTATACCTAACCTATAACCTATAGGTTATGTATTATTTACCTATAACCTGTTAGGGGAAAAGATGATTTTTTTTTTTCTTGCTGGAAAACTAAAAAAAAAGAAAGAAATAAAGCCCCACATGTTCTGCTCTGTGGCTCGGTACTATGAGAGCATTAGCACTTGTGTCAGCATGTTCAGGCTAAAGTCAAACTAAGGGGAGATCTTGCTTCTCTTTGTTCAGCTATCATCAGATCTGTTTGCTGAAGAGAAGTTTATCAGACTGAGCCCTCCAGGGCTCTAGGTAAAGAAATTATTAGATTGAGGATTAGTCTGAGGATTCCTCATGGGCATAGGTATAGAAGTCATGCTACTCACACCTCCCAACATAACAGCTGTTGCAGGGGTGCACCAAAGCAAGTATAAACTTACTAGAGAAGGTAAAAATATTATAAAGTCTTAAGGCACGAAGGAACAATCTCTTGAGTATGGGCTCCAAAATTTGACCTATGTGTCCCTTCAGGAAACTGGACCTTGGTCCATGAGGTTAATGTGTTTTCACTTTTGGATTACAGATCTGAACTGCAATCATTCTGCTTTACATATAGAAAGTTCCACAGCTTAATTAAAACCAGTATGATGGTTGGTACAATTCAGTTTCAACCTTATTTGGCTGTGTAATGTTAAACAGAACATTAGTTGTGCTCTTATGCTCATGTCATAGTGGTGTGAACGTTTGCCACCCATGGTAATCCTTCAGATCCTGCATTTCATAGGTGGGGAAAGTGAAGTAGAGAAAGCAAAGTTGCCTAGTTTGCCCAAACCTATGATACGCTGGTAATATGAACAAAAAGAATCTTCCCACATATATAAATACGTATATAAAAATACAAATACATAAATGTACATAATACATATACAGTACAAATAATAAATATACAAATATATAAAATATAAATACCTACATAAATGAGGTTAATGCTGGAAACATAGTAATAGTTACTGTGGGCAGGGAAATGTATAGAAAGTTTTTGCCAGATTTCCTAAACCACAGAAGCAGTCAAAAATTCTAGTGGAGTAATTGCCTACTATTGAATGCAACCTAATTCCAGATGAACATCTAGCAATATATTTTAGCTTTCCTAGAAGTACAAATATTGGATTCTGTGTTCCAGCTGAAGTGTAGATGTGGTATTGGTGTCAGACCAAGGTTGTCCTTTGGCCTTTGCCACCATGCTGTACAACTGGGGTTTGTTTGATGCTGAAAATGAAGGAAAACAAACAAAAACCCCAAACCAAGAAACCCCAAACAAATAAAAAGTTTGCTTCCTGAAGAAGAGCAAAAATAGGCTGCAGCTGATCCCCACTAATCACTCTTGTTGAAAGCTTGGCCTTTTAAAGTTACTTTTTAAAAAATGGCTTTGCTGAGGGGAAACTACCACATTCTGAGTGACGATGGGGAAGCCCAGATTTAGGCATGCTGCATTTTGGACCTCACCCAAATGATCTGCTTCTCATCCTTATTTACTTCACTTTGCTATACAACTCAACTCATTAAACATTTCAGACTCAAATTAGGTCCAAAAGAAAGTTCTTCAGTCCTTCCAGGGCATCCTGAATTGTAATTCTACTCTCCATCACAATCTTAAACAGGGATTTCCTCCTACTCGATTCTGAGTAATAATTTGGAAGTGAGACCTTGGTATTCCCTCTGAATGACTAGACTGGGCTTGTAGTTCAGGATGAATCACTTGTGCAGTAGGTACATTAAGAAGAGGGCAAATTGTGCTGTCATCGATGCTCATTTTGTAGCTGGAGTGTATAGTTTCCATTCACTTCGTTTGCTTCATCATCATCAATTCAGCCTTTCAGCAAACCACACCCTTGTCAAAAATTATTGCAGGAAGAAGAGGCTGAGCAAGCATGGCCACTCATTTCCCTTAGGGCAAATTACCTCCTATCAACCTTCAGAGGATTCTCTTGCAAAGAAAACCAGGGAACTTGTCATTTTTTATTCCTTAGGGAGAAAGTCACTTCACCAGCTGTGTGATGGCAGTCACGCCAAGCTCCTATATTTTTTAACCTCCTCCAAGCAGTGTTTTCACAGACCTTCTCTGGAACTTTTCCACCCACCTCCCCTGGATTCCTTCTGCTTCCAGATGGAAGACCAGTAACTCTTGATATCAGTAACCTGAAAAAAACCAGTCGCCTAAGAGATTGTATCTTAAAATTAAATTGGCCAAATTGAACTAGCTCAGAACTGACTGGCATTCTTTCTGAACACAATTTCCACTATAGAGGCTGAACTGACTTCCTTGGAACATACTGTATTACTGGAAGCCTGCAATACAATATCTCTTATTGGACTTTTTCTCTATAGCAAGGGCCACAGAGCCAGGATTTGGGCCAAAACCTGTACCCATAAAAGATCTACCTGCCTGAAGGAGTCTAGCTCTTGGCAATGAGCCAGCACCTTGGCATTCTCTTTTATTTACCAGCAGAGCTGCTGTGATTAGTGTAAGCAGTTGTTTTAAGTTAAATAGATTACCTCTGAAAGATCTGTGTATATGCTCCACTGACCTTATAGGAATTCAGGCAAGCACCTGGCTTCAAAAAAATATTAGCTCATCTTTTCCTCATCAGAGCTAGATGCTTAAAATTTAAGTAAGCTTGCAGCTGGTCTTAAATACTTCTTATTTTGTATTACACACACTGAGCACACACAGTGAAAACAAAATAATAGCAGTAGGCAAAAGGGATTTATATGACATAGGTATATGATTGGTAAAGGCAAGACAGAAAGAAAATAGTGAAGGGAGAAGATGTATTGATGTTGCTCTAAATCTGCAAAGGAAGAGATTTACAAAGAGGTCCCTGTACCTGGGATCCGGTAAGACAGACTGTAGATTCAGTGCCGAAACAGCAGGTCTTCACAGTCCTCTCCTGGGAGGCCCAAGGGCCAGCTTTGTTCAGTCTCTGAAGAGTGACTACAGGGAAGTGTTTTCACAGGTAGTTCCTTTGCTGCATAGACATTATAATGTTACCTTTATCTGCTCTCCTTGCTTGTTCAGAGCAGAGTCTAATGCTTGTGAACCAAGGAATGGAGCTGAACACACTATGGCCCAGGTCCTGTAAAGAAGATCAGTTCTTTCTGGGAAAATCTTGGCAAAGTAGTAGTAGGTATTTCTTTGTTCAGAGTCTAATTCTGCACGGCAGATGAGGATCATTCCCTTTTTAACTGTGCCTCCTACCATGGACTGAAAACTTGAGCATGTGCAGTGCTTTGAAGTAGCACCTGATACCTTGCAAGTTACACCTTGTATCCTTTTCACAAAAGACTTTTCAGGGTGAATGTGTTTCTAGTTATCAAACTCAAAGTGCTGACATGTCCACATTAAGAATATGCAGTAACAGGTGTCAGTAAAGCTTCTATATTCTTTATGCTGAAGCCTGTCGAAGCTGGGAGGCTGCTGTATACCACCAAAATGTCAGCAAAGCTACACAGAAAACTTCCCTTGACTGCAGTACCTCTTATTCATGGGAATCTTTCCAGGGTAAGCAGGGAAACATTTTTCTACTTTATCTTAGTTTGCTCAAGGAACTGAAATCATCCAGGATTGGGTCACATGCCATTTGCAGAGCCCCTGACTATGGCAGAGCAATTTCTAAGAAATCCTTTATTCAGAGTGTCCTCCGTTCAGCAAGACCCTGGAATCTGAGTGACCACAGGAAGCAGCTGAGAGGTTTTCCAGCCTGACTGTATCAGCCGTCTCACCACAAGAACTTCCTATTTTGGCTGAGTCCCCTCAATCAGTTTGAGGCTACTCTGTATGATCAATAGGACAGAGTTTCAGAATGGCTTGTTTGCCTTACGTTTGTGAAGTGGTTCTTGTTCCCTGGCTGCTCTTTCTTATGGCAGAGCTACTCCTGTTTGCTTTAAGGCTTTAAATCATTGCTAATTTTTACAAAGACAAGCAGAGAGTAAAAGACATATAAAACATTTTATACTAAGTCTCTTTAAAAATTTACAGTAAAATAACCAACATGAAGCAGAACAGAGAAAGACTTATGAGATAAAGGAGACAGTAAGTATAAGATAGAGGATGACTTTATAGATAAACTTCACCTAAAAAATAGCATAACATACAATGTCCAAAATACGTAGAAATATCTATAAATTCTATTGAGATGGAAATGTAAATGCAACTTCAAAACTCACAATGCAGACTGTTAATATACATATGATATTAAAATATGGGGAAAGTACTATTTACTTTCATGCAGCCCTTGAAAAGTTTCATTATCATAGGAAGAAAACAACAGTCACAGTACAAAGCCATTATTGTCTCATGAAAATAAGCTATTGAAAGCTACTTCAGTAACTGACAGAGATTTGCATTCATGGTTTTCTAGAGGTGTGGGTAAATGAATGATTTCAGTTACTGGAAAATAATATTTGCATTAGATAGCTTAACATTTAAATAGGGCAAAAGGAGTGCATCTTATCTGTACCAGATCACTGCATCCTATCTCAAAAATAATATGAATTTGTTGTTTTTTTCTTTCACAGAGAAGCTCTTCTTTTTCAAGTAGGGGCAAGGTAGAACAAATGTTTAATTGTTTTGCATAGCCCATGATCTTTTAATCTCAAACTTGGCACGGACATATAGCACTGCTTAGTGGGAGAAAACAAAGATTTGTTTGATTGAAATAAATGTTTGATCCCTAACAGGACATGTAGACTACCTGGAATACAGTGACGATCTTGTTCAAGAGTTATCCGCATTAGTATTGATGTTGATTTATAATATTTTTAAGGTAGGAACTTTTTATCATTAGCTCCTCTTTAGGAAATCTCACACTAAAAAGGCTTAATTACAAAATTGTTGAAAAATGCATCTGATTTTTACATTACTGTAGCCTACAAAGCCATGACAACTACTACGCTTCCTCCAACACAGAGGAAGGATATTAACATGGATGACCAATGTTAGTTTGGCTATTTTAATACACCTAGCCACATGTACAGTATTGAAGAAGAAAATGTATTCCTTCTTTTCTTGGTTATTTGTTTCCGAATCCTGGAATGAAGATTAACATCTATGAAAGGATATTTATTCAGAGGGCATTCAGCTGCTTAATGAGTATGAACACTCTATGAGACACAACTAATTCCTGGCAAGGTGCAGAGGCAAAATTTATAGCTAAGGAAATCCTAACATGCTTCTTGGTGTGAAGACACAGACTTCTCAAATCTAAGAAGGGTGAAGAAGAGAATCAACCCTCAAACTTAACTTTCTGGTTTCACATTCACCAGGGCTATGGGCCTGTATGAAAATCATCTGATACAGTATCATAAAACATATAATACATCATAAGAATTACTCTGAAAATTGCAATTTAATTTTTAAATCAACAATGGTAAACAGTGGATTTGAGGTTGCAAAGTAGTTCAATCTGCTTCCACTACTGTACTTTGTACAAAGATCAGTTGTGGCGTTTCAAGTGGACACAAGTTAAAGATGCAGAAGTAAAGAGAGTTTGCAAAAGGTGTTAAGGGTCTAGAAAACACCTTCTCTCTCTCTCAGGTGTGCTAATATCTCTTTTCTCAATGTTGGTTGCATAAAGAAGCTTTGAAAGACATGTGTGAATAGTTCCATGAGAATGATTTCAAAAAAGAGATGCTCTTTGTACAATAAAAAGCTACATCAAGAGATCTTTTCTTCTGGTCCTATCATAGAGCTTCCAAAACTGGTGGAACAAGCACTGTGTTCTGTTATTCCCAGGACACACCTTGCTAGACAACTTGCTGCTCTTTCATGTGGCTCTCACGGTCCCCTTTTGCTCCAGGCCAGCCCCATGGCACTGCTTTTTTGTCTTCCAATTTTAAGCTTTGGCCAGTGAAAAGAGAGAAAACAGGAAAAACGTTCATGTGAGATCCCTTCAGTCCGAACCATCACATTGACAGAAATGCTTTGCTTCATTTACCTCAAGCTGACTGAATTTTTATTCTGGCATATGGTCACACCTGTGGCATTTCAAAAGGATTTGCTTAGTTTTGATGGAGTTACCACAGGCTGTAACCTGGTTTATACAAAGTGGCTGGAAGAGAATTAAAACTATGGAGTGCCTATCCTGTTTTCCACACATAGTCATGGAGGCAAATTATTCTCCAAAACCACCTTTGGTTCTGAAAGCAAGGTTTGTCATTAAGAAAATAGCTGATGAGAAATGGAACATTACCATCTGAGTCACTGACATTTGTTGTATTTCCTCAGTGCAGTTCATTATCAAAAACACTGGGTTAGAGCCATATCTAAAGCTGAAAGTGATAGAGATAAACCCAAAAATTTTCTGTAGTCAGAAGAGGAAAAGAAACTCTGGACACCCCGGTAGCATAAAATGCATTGTTTATTTGCTAACCTTTAGCAGAACAAAAGATATGAAATCATAAAAGGAAAGTATTAGTCTTATTTTAGACTTTGAAACAATCAATTTGACATGATATTTTAAAATGATACGGACAGACGCTTATTTCTCTATAAAAATGGGTCCTGAATCAATGTTTCATCTATGGTGAAGATAAAAAATGTATTCTTTAAATATTTATGTTAATCTGCTGAGCAAATTGTGTTAAAGTTCACAATTGCCTTATACATCATGGTTTACTCTGGCTCCCTGAAATAAGGTCATTAGGTGTTAATCATTTAACACACCCTCCTTCCTGCATATATCCATATAAAAATACTTACTTTTCATGTTGTTGTTTTTGGTTTTTTATCCAACAACAAGCACTTGCTGCTACATGGAGAGTGCTTGGCTCTCACAGCTTTGCCTCGCTGTAAGGAAGTAAGGCATTCCCTGCAGTTTAATCACACCTTTCTTTTCTCACACTTCAAGACTTCCACATGCTTGCAATTGCGTTTCCAGCTAAAATCAGACATATAGAATCCTCTTGATCCCTGGACAGCCTCTTCCAGTGTGTTTCTGGTATTATGGCTGCATTCCTTCATTTTAATGTCAAGGCTGAGTGGAACACAGCCAAGAAACAAAATTATACCCAAGTCCCTGCACCGCTGCCAGATCACCTAAGCCAATGACTGAAATACAATTAAAATTAATTTTCCTTCTTTCTGTGGAACTGCAGTGGACATGGAGTGCAGCTGTTGTGATCTGGTTTATGGGCTATCATTCCCACCTCACTTAACTCGTACTGGTGCATTTTCAAAGTGAAATAGTAGACGTTCTTTCCGCCTGTTTAATGGAAGCTGTATGCTCCAGGTTTCACATAATAATTTTCCTTCTTTATAGAGTGTCATGAGTATTCAGAATTCTTTTTAAAATAAATAAAAGATAAGGTGACTAGGTTCTGTCCACTATTCTAGTGGTGTAAATCTGGAATGGTTCTACTGATTACACAGGGAGGAGGCTGGATATGAATTAACATAACAGGAGAAAACATAGACTAAAATCTATTCACTAGTCACACTTTAAAATATTGTAAGTGTTATCAAAGATACTTGGCTGCATTGTAAACCATCCAGATTAATCTATTGAGAACATAACAGTGATAATGTTGAATGAGACCAAAGAGCTGTGTCACACCCGTCGTTACATCCCTGATACTGGCAAAACGGATCTCCTTCTTGTCCAGAAGGAGAGAGTCAGAACTCCTGTCAAGAGCTCTGAGTACACACAGGCTCATCCTTATATAAGTATTTCCTCCAGATCATACCCATTTGCATTTCATGGATTTTCTATCAGTATTCCTGTGGGTCTTCTTACAGAAGTATTGAGATTATTTCGCCAAGATGTTGTTATAGTGAGACAAATGAGGGAAGAATACATCCTTTAGTCTTCAAACTGTGCCCGAATTACACTCTTTTGTTCTTGGACAAGAGTTAATAGAAAACAAAAAAAAAATTCTAACCACAGTTCTTCCCTTCAGTAATGATATGTGGAGGCCTGGATACAACATTTCCTCCAGAAGTACTTTTTATGATAAACAAGCTCTGAATCATCCTTGACACTGGAGGAGTCATGTAGCAAATATAAGCTGCCAAGGCAAAGATTACTTTTTACTTGTTCTGTATTTTTTTTTTTTCTGTTGATGATTTTGTAGGTTTCTACACAGAAACATTTGATTATAGAGAATAGAAACCATTTGCTGATGGAAATGTTAAAATACAAAAGGATTTAGATAATGAGATATTCTTTTTGGCCCGGACATTCAATGATTTTGTATCTGCATATGCACTATACCACATTTGTTATGCATGTTCTCTGCTGTATGTAAATCAGTCACTATGCCAGCTATAGAATCTATAAATTGTATATCTATAAATAGAGGCTACAATGACTGAGATCTACCTTCACTTAAGCATGTGGAGCAGTATTATGGAAAGGACATTATTGAGTATATTAATGAATACTCATACTTCAATGAATGCTTTTGATTTAGAATTTCTCTTTAAATAAGGTTCCAAATCTATTTTTATCCTCAATAGGATCTTACTTAGGCCAATCTAAATAACATATTTGTTAAGATATGAACATATATTGGATCTGAGTTCTCAGTCATGTGCCAATTGTTCATATGAGTTTGAGGTCACTTCCAAACTAAGAAGCTATGCACCTATGCGGAGACACACAGAATGTATTCTGTTATATATTCTGTCATGTACAACACTGGGTGACAAACACAAAATTAATGTAAATCTTCTCTATTGTACGTGTACAATTATGTTATATGGTATCTGCATAATGAATTCAGTGAATAAGTATAAAATGAAATTCTTGTCTCATGTAAGCTTCTAATTTTGGAGGGGGGGGGTGTAATTTTGTTTATCCTAATGGAAAAATAGGAAAATTACAAGTATTTTTCATTGGTTCTCAATTTCATACCTTTCTGGTTTTCCGTCTGTGAGTAATTTTAGGAACACTTTTCTGTCAGGCTGCATGCTGAAGGACACTCTCCATTTTATTGAAGAATCTACCTTTACACGTCTCTGAATACAGCTAATTCATTATGTATTTGGAATTGAGAGTCTTAGTTTTGTTCAGCCAGTCAAGCACCTCCTAATTATCTCCCTTTGTTAATATTAATACCCTACTGAGAAAGGATCCAGGTAGTCAATTTAGACTTCTAATGTGATTATATTTAAAGAACTCCATGAACATGTTTTCAAACATTAAGGGCCCAGTCTTGCTACCATATCTTTAGGACTTCAGAAGACCTTTAGAAGGAGCTTCTGTCCATTGCCGAAGGACTTAATTCCCTCCACGCATTGTATAAGGATTGTAGCCAAATTGTTGTCCTTACTAGCTTAAACAGTACCAGGAAATGTTCCTAGGCTCTGAAATTCATTAAGCCTGTTAAATAGTTAATCTTTGAGTTGTGCCAAGAAAAGTCTCCCACATAATATCTGCCCATTGTCTGGGAGCTAGTACAGAGTAAAAAACCCTCCATTGAGCAGTCTACATACAGTCCTTGTGATTCTAGCAGGTGAAGAATTCAGCTGGGTGGATGCATGTTATTCAGCGCAAGATGGACTTTAGTGTGAAATGTTTCTGAGCAAATGATGAGTATTAGGAGTGATAACAAATTATCTGAGGCTGTTAATGCTCTCTTTTTTCACATGATGGCCTTGTAAATGCAAAGCAAAACTGGGTTGGCTTTATTTATGTGATATTCATATTGTAAATATTTTTACTCCAGTTATCTTTTAGCTTTTTTTGTTCTACTTCAGCAAACATCCATAATTCACAGTGTTATCCTCAGAAACTATAGCTTGGTTTTTTTGTTTGTTTGTTTGTTTGTTTGTTTGTTTTTTGTTTGTTTGTTTTTTTGTTTGTTTGTTTGGTTGGTTGGTTGGTTTTTTTTTTTTTTTTTTCCACTTCATACTCTAGTTATCTCTCTCCATGGTCCTCAGATTATGAACTGTGTGTGCTAGGTCTTTAATTTTATTATTAATGCAGGATAATAGTACACATCAGATGTGAAGGGACCTCAGGAGGTCTCTAGTCCAATATCCTGATCTAAGCAGGGGCAGCTCTGAAGTCAGACCTTGTCGATCAAGCCTTTATCCAGTTGGGCCTTGAAAACTTCCAAAGATAAGATGGTACAGCCTCTCCACTCAACCTGTTATTACCCTTTCCAGTTTAAATACAGCATAATTTTATGCTGTATTTCATTCAAAAACTCAGAATAGCAAGAATTTGGACTATTTCTTTGATGGCTGAGGAGAAAATAGATTGCATATGGCTTTTGTTGCTTTTCAGGAGTATATGGCTTATTTGTTTCATTTTGTTGTGTATGTAGCCCTCTTCAAAACTGTGTATCACACACCTTTATGAAAATACCAGAGGTCATTAATTCTGCATCCACTTGCCCAAGAGAGCAAATTCACTTTTTCTGTCCTGTTCCTATGTTTAGTTGTGATAATATCTGCTAAAGGACATCCAATAATGTCCCTTTGCACTGTTCCAAGTACTGAAAGGCTTCTTAAGCCATGCTTTTATGACAAAGTGAAGCCATATTCTAGAATCAGTATGCTGTTCAAATATCTTCTGGTAAGAGCAACAAGAGTTTTTCTAACAACATCAAATGTTCACCTGCTGAAAACCTACATTCTCTGTTGGTTAGAACCAACTACTATGAATTCCAGCAATACAGGGGTTAAATACAGTCAATTTAAAGTATATTTGCAGTTGTCATTTCAGGGATTGGAGTAATATGCTGACTCAATGATGTATATGGGGTTTTCAATAGGAGACTATGAAAGGTTACAGTTGTGCAGCAGTAGATGTAGAAAGTAATTCAGTAAAGTAGTTAGCAAAACTGGATGGGTTAGTGAACCCATATGGAACTCTGCTACATTTAGTGAAGCTATTTTAAGTTCTGTAGGAAGTTAATCCTGCTCCAATAACTTGACTAAAGACTGTAAAAATGTCTTTGCCAGGAAAGCATATCAACATTCTAATCTACTTTGTGCTGATAAAGAGAGGGAGAGGGGAGGGGTTCATTTCATGGAATAAGAAGGAGGTGAAACAAAAAACTCTTTGTCTTGAGAAATATTGCACCTGCATTAAGTTCACTGCTGATTCCTTAGTTGAAATTTGATTTTTTCCTTCTCCTCCTCCCTTCATTTCTTTTAGCAGTGAGGAATGTGAGGCATGTAAGCCATCCTTCTCGTCACTGACAAATTTCTCTTCAACTGTGAAAAAAATAGACCTTCCTCACCTAAGTTACCATCAGCAAGACATCTCAGCAATGCACCTGTACCATGTAATGCTATATTAAACTTTCCAGGGCTTCATATTTGTGTGACAGACTTTAGAAATCCATTTCCCGTTCATCTATAAACCTACAGTTAGGGTTCTTATTCTGACTAGGAAGGTCTTTTAGGATTGTGTTGTGGCTTTCAAGCAATAAATCAATGGAGAAAGAAAACTTCTTTATTTTATTTAGAATACTTTTTTTTTTTTATGAAAGGAGAAGGTGCAACTTCTATGATATTCCCCTCCTCCAAATGAACCTATAGTGCCTTCAAAACATTGCAAAGAAATTAGGTTTGGTTTGGGCTTATGTACTTTTCTCATTAATTTTGCACTTCAATACTCAACATTCATAGGGGTTAAGGTCATATATGCTGATCTAATAGCCCTAAAAATCATTACAAGTTGTGTAGGCAGGCAGGGGCATGAAGTTGAGTAGAAAGCCTTATTTATAAAGGTTATGTGATTGTGAGGACTCAGTAGATTACACAACTTTGCGAAAGGTAATCATGTACTCTTAACTTTTCCTAATTTTTATTCAGACCTGCTGGGCAGGTCTTCACTGTGCAATCCCTGGGCTGGCAAGTGCTTGGGAAGATTTATCTTCCAGTACCACCCTCTGCTGATGTACTAACCTGATACTGAAAGAAGCCTAGCAATGTGTGTACAGCTAGTTTGTTTCCAAATTGGATCTAGTTCAGTCAGTCATGAGTCTATCTGTGTATCTTGCTTCAAAGAAGAGTTATCAATATTTTCATCTTAATCTTGCAGAGTATTTCAAACATGATTACCCAAAAGTCTATCCTGAGCCTGGTTCAATTCATTCTGTGTAATAACAATTTCATTTACAGAATAGAGTTTATATTGATGTCATTCACAGATGACAGCAAGACCACAAAGGCAATATGTATTTAAAAGTCTATGATCAGAATTTAAAATAAGTAGTGAAAATTGAGAAAATGTTCCAATTTAGCCAGATGAAATTTTGAAAAGACCAGTGCCATATGTACAAAGCAGAAAATAAACTGCTTTGGTGAAGCAAAAATCTCAAATTACTGCCTGGCAGGTTATACCAGTGAAACAATATCAAAAAAGTCCTTAAGATGAAAAGTATAGGTGGTCTGAATAAAGGCCAGAAGACAACAGTCCAGAGGACAGCAATATTGAAGGTGGAATTAAGAAGAATTAACATGCACTAATAGTGAAAGGTCCTAGTGTTCTTTAACATAGGAAAGACAAGTAAAAGAGGAATCTTATTTCCATAGGTTATAAGATGGTAGTGATCAGTTCAGCAAATCTATTGGGATAATGACAGGACAAAATCCATCTGACTGTTAACAAGATTTGAGCAATGCTCAATTCCATGCTTCTTCAAACTTTTTTTCTCAATTTCAGTGGTAACTGCATGTCTAACATTTTATTCCCCATGAATCCGCTACATTTGCCATTACTTGTGCTAATCTCTTTTCATTTTTTATTGTAAGATCCTGTATCTGCTCTCCTAGTATCTATTATTTTCTTTTTTTGTATATTGAAAAAACAGAACAGCTTTCTTCAACCCTCTGGCACTTCCCATTTTCCAAGACTTTTTTTTTAAAATATCACTGAACTTCTAAAGAGATCCTCTTTCAGATGTTTTAAATATCTAAGGTGTGAATTTTATAGTCTTATGACATAAAGTGGCTAACTTTAGAGCCTGTTATTGAATATCCTTATGAAATGGAAAGAATTTCATAATTGTCCTTAGTGACAGGAACATATTATCTGTCTTTTCTTTCCGAGTCCTTAAGTCTTTTTTTTTTTGGTCTTTTGTGCCCCCCACCCCCCTTTTTTTTTCTTTTTTTAACTTCTAATTCTGCTTTTTCTACAAGTCATGGGTGGGATTTTTAACCAAACTAAAGTCTGAATGTTTAATCAGAAAAAAAAAAAAAGAAGCAGGGTAGCATCTGGTAGCTCTTCTTATGAGTGTAGTAAGTGAATTCATGTTCTCAGCTCCAGTCCCTCTAAAACACTCAGATCTGTATGACCAAGGCACCTACAGGAGGGAGGACATGCCTGCCACCCCATGAGAGGCTAATTGTGGATGCCTTTGCACATCTGCATATTCAAACAGGGTAAACATTACCATGAGCCAGTTAAATTGCCATGTGCCACCACTATGATTTGAAATACAGTATTTTGTCTTTAGAACAACTATGTTTATTTGAATAATCAGCTGCTGTGGGTCAACTGATGGACAATACTTTCTTAAGGTGCTGCAACTTGACCACTTAGCTGAGATCTCAGACTCTGTTATTAGCTTTGCAGGCACTTCTAAAGATCATTTGTACCAGAACTAACTGAAATCATACAACATGTTCTGATTTATGTAAAAGATCATACATATATTTTCATATGTATACAAATCTTTTCAGAATATCTTTCAGCACAAAAATAGTCCTGGAGACCAAGAAGAAACTTCTATGATATGTCTAAGCACATAGAGATGCAGTCTATATTGACAAATGTGTTTGGGGTTTTTTTTGGTGTGTTTTTTTTTTTTTTTTTTTTTTTCTAACATATTATATGTAGATCCTGCAGAGGAAGTAATGTACAATGATAAATTCTCTTCTTTTAAAAAATACTTAAACTTTTTCACAGCGATATCTGTGTAAATTTCAGCTGTAGGTCTTTTCATGCACTGGAGCAACTTGAAAATGTCAGCAAAATCAATTCTTTGAGGTTAATAGTTGAAGACATGAAAGAGTATAATGCCTCACAAATATTGTTATCTTTGATGCAACTTTCCTGTCAGTCAGACATGGAATTTAAATGATGTATTGTGAGCATGAGCATTTCCAAAATACAGCTATTACAAACATGAAGTTAACATATTAAATAGTTCCTCTGGCTGATGTTGTAAGAATGACTTGAAGTACCAGTAGGCTTCAACAACGTCATGTTGTTGACCATCTATTAACCTCTGGTATATACCTTCTATCTTGATCTATTTTCCTCATGAACATTGTTACTAGAATGGTTTATGGATCACCAAAGTTGTAACAAACAGGAAAGGAGAGATACATCTACACTTATTACATACATATATATACACCTGTATAACATTCTGCAGGCTTTTTTAGAGACAGTTGATACCACATAACAGTGGTCTTATCCTAGAATCTTTAAGCTTCATATATTATATGTTCTTTGTCCCTTAGCGTGTCATTTGATCATAGTCTATTTTGTAATTTCCAAAATTTCCCTTCCAATTGTATATAAGTTTGTTATTACATCACATCACTATCACTTGAATTAAATTTTCTTCTGGTTGAAGAAACAACTAGGTGAAACACACATTAGTAGATCCCACGTATTTAGTAAGCAGTCAGTACAGTGAAAGAAAAGAAACTCCTTCTAAAAACACAACACTCAACTCTTTTCTGAAAGGCAGGTGAAAGAATTAGTGTCCACAGTGAATGAGAATATCTTCAAAAGGTAGCTGCTCATATGAAGAGTTAACAGAACCTTGAGTCCTAAATAGAGGCAAAGATGTGCTCAACACAGAACTACACAGTAATTGTTCCAAGGAAATTAATAAAGCTTGATGGATTATGAGATTTTGTCCCAATGGATGTAGATCAACTGACAACATTGTTGATACTTTAAAGACCTCTATTAAGGTCACTGAACCTGCATCATTTGTTATTGTATTATAGCTCCTGTGTGTGCAGTCCTAGAAGGCACAAACAGCATTTTCCAGGCTCCTGGTTGCAGAAAGCAAAGATGAAAAACTGTTTCCCATTACTTCCTCTTGATCTTTTATTCCTCCCTCAGTTCTTCTCTTTCATGGAACTTGAAAGAAGTCCAGGAATTTGTGTAAATGCCCTTCAATATAGCCACTGAACTCCTAAGAAATGCAGAACCCAGTCTGACCTCTGAGCTGTCCCTGCTTTAAGCAGAAAGTTAGAGTAGTGGACTCCTGGAGTCTCTTCCCACCTGAATTTTCCTGTGATCCTGTGATCCTGTGATTTTAAAAATATCAGCTAGAAATTAAGGACTCCAAGAAGAGCTGAGAATGCTTAACATCTTACAATACCAAATCTCAAGCATGCAAAATCTTTGTTTTCTCCCTTGGAATTTCTGTAAAAAACAGTAAGAATTAAAAAAAAAAAAAATACAATTTGAATACACAAACAATCTCCAAATAAATCTGAAACTGGCTGGTTAAACACCTCTGGAACATGTCCATCTTTCACAGAAATAATCACAATTCAGCTTGCCTTCAGCTTCAGATATTTGGCATTTTATCAAAAATAATAGGTTAAATGCAACATGTATTAACCATGCAGTTGACCTTAATGTAATGATGTGAAATTTTCTAAATCTATTCCATACTGTTTAATTTGAGCAACAGCTATAATTTCCCTCATTTGAGTAGCATCTTGTGGCATGTTCCTGGATGGGAGACCTCAGACAACTGGGATAATATTTTCACATTTTCCATAGTTCACTCCACCTGCAGTTCTATCCAACTTCATGTAACTAGAATGCATGAGGGAGTAACCAACTCTGCTAGAGAGGTTTGACTCAAACATAGCTCTTGGAGTCACTTAGTATCGTCCACTACAAATGAACAAGCAATAGAATTTGATACTATGAATTGGAAAAAAAAACCAAACAAATAACTCAAATATATACTTTGACCAGTAATTTCTGACCACTACTAGCACTATCTAAAATCCCCACTAGTCTTTGTGAATAATACTTGACACTTGTTTCTAAATTCTCACATATTCTTTAATTACAAAAGAATGGTAATAGTCCTAAATTTTCTGCTTCATCTTCCCTCCTTTTTTGGTGTGTCTGGTATTTTTTCAGCCCAAGAGTGCTTAGATGGCCCACCGTGCTGCCCAGAAAGATGCCAAGCAGTCTTCAGGAGCACCTGTTTTTCACGGGTTGTCTCTATAGTTACTGCTTTCACTTACTTTTGGTGACAAGTAAAATATTTCTTCACTGTCACTTAAAATGAGTTGCATTCATTGCCAAGTCATTGAAAAATTAAAGCAGAATCATCTATGTTGCAGGTAAGATACAAAAATTTCCTCATATGGATGTATTTTCTGAGGTTAATATTATTCACAGACAATAGAAAGTTCTCAGAAGTTTTATGTTAATGAACTGTCAATTCCAAACTCTTAGAATGTTTGGTAAATTGATGCTAGGCTATCTGAAATGGAAATGACAGAGTATCCTGAACCATTGGGGTTTTACAGCTTTTCTGCTTCATCCATCATACTAGAAACAGGACTGAGCCTGTAGACTGAGTTTATCCCACGTAGCATTTGTCCCTACTCCAAAGGCCGGAGTTGAATAAGGCTACATGAAGTATCAGCTTTCCAGTTTGATCTTATTCAGAAGTTGCAGCCTGAGTTGGATCCAAACCACAACTGAATCACAGATTTCTTCCAAGCTGCTACCATCTTGGAAACATCATGATTTGTTGGCGATAATGAAAAGTATGTGAAGTACTTGGGCTACGGATTAAGTACATGATTGCATGTACAAGAACCCTAGGGTGCATCCTGTCCTTATTTGTGACATCTACTGTTTGGTTATTGCTTGCTTTCTCTTTTTACTTGGAGTGGCTTTGTTTCTGTAATTAAAGTTTTGCTGTTTAAAAACTTTCTGAGTGTGTTATGTGTAATTTTTCCATGTGCCACAAAGTATAAAGATACTAATATCAAGTCCTTTACATCCTGAAGTGCTAGCAGTGGATTATCAGAAGGTTTCTTAAATCTGCTTAAGATTAGGCCTAAAAATAAATTTGAGTAAAAAGAATGTTTTTATGTGCTCAGATATTAGGACCAGCTTGAGCTGCAGATCATCTTGGCAGCCATTACTGGACCTCCCTGGTGTCTAAGGAATTGCAAACTCCTTTCCAAATCCTTTCGGAAATTGCCAGTTTGATAGAATAACATTGCAGGAAACCACTCAAATTTAACATATTTGCTGTTTCATGTTCTGCCAACACAATGACAGGACACCAGATTAGGTCATACTTTGAAGAAAAACACAGACAATAGATTCAAATGCTGCATTTTATTATTTAAAAGATACTTTTTATTTTTGAAAATGTGGAGTGATAAGGATTTGTACCATTCCCTATATCATTCATTTATGGCTAGTTTCATAAAATACAGCATAAACTTTTTGTTTCAAGGAACAAATCCTGCTGCTTCTTTACAGAAAAAAAGAAATGTTATCAAGTAGCTGGAAGTGATGTTATTTATATTTTGTATTACTAGTTATATATAGATAATTCATTGAGAGAGGTATTGCCCCCAAAGGGGATCCCAAAGTATTTGAAAGTTAAGTAAGATACAGAAGAATACTTCCAATTTTAAAATTACTACAATTGGTTTACAAAGCAAATTATAAACTGTTGTCTACTCAGTTTTCATTGTAACTTTGAATAAAGTGCAGATTTAATGATTAACAAATAATATTCTATAAAAAATTAAGTATTTGAAGCTTGTGCAAAGAGTAGCTTGCTTCTTCTACTTGAAGTTACACTGAAACAAATTTAAGAAACTGAAGGACATCAACAGCAGGTTCTATAGACTGATTTTGTTCCTGTGCAAGAATGTTCATCTCTGGAGCCTGAAGGCCTCACTGAGCATCTTTCCACTGCTAAAGGCTGATTCAACAACAAGCAAAACATTTCCTGAAAATATCTTTGTATTGTCAACATTTTCTGTGAAAATTATCCAATTTCTTGTTTCAAAAACTGATTTTTTTTATTGGCTTTGATGATGAGCCAACTGCATTCTTATCTAGACAAGCATAAATTAAAGTGCCTTGGCTTTTAGACAATTTTATTATCAATAATAATTATGCTGTTAATAAAAATGTTTTCAAAGAAAATTTACATTTATGATTTTTCAATCAGTTGAGCATAATTATTTTTCAAAAAGACTGGTGGAAATATCTAGCATCCACCAGGACCCATCAACACCAGTTTTATTTTTCCTTTGTCTGAGAGCTGCTGAGCAAAAACGGTATTTTGGACTCTTTGGAAACACTCCCATCTTCTGCAGTTTTCATTTCCTTGTAAACTTGATACATAAAAATGCTTTAACACACGAAAATAAATTATTTTAACTCTTAGAAAGGTTTTTCAATATTACTCATAGCAGTTGATATCTTTTTAAATGTTGGCTTATCTGTGTTATTAAATGTGTTTGAGACACACTAAAAATGAATGGAAGGTTTGGTCTATTTTTCTTCCACATCAGATAAGAGGCCCTTGTTTCCCTTTTAAAAAATTGAAATGGCAGCTGTTTTGGCAGCTGCATAGCCATGTAAACAAGATACCATTTTCAAGTTTCCACATATTTATCATATTACAAGTGCTGGGAGACTGAATCAACAAAACAAAAAACTCTAAGTAAAGGTTGAGTGTGTTACACCACCAACAAGGAGAAGTGTTGTAACTCTAGCACAAAAAAGTCTAGGGCAATGAAGAAATAAAATGTTACAATTAAAGTACAGCTTTCTTCCTATACAGGAGATCAATACTTACATAGAGTATAACAAAGATACAACTGAAAGAATGCACAGATAAATTGAGATAGAAATAATTAATCTTTTTTTTTTTTACCTTCTTTTAAAAAAGGGAACAGTAAAAATATCCATTAAGCAAAATAACTTACATAAAATGCACTTCAAAATACTCCTAACAGGATTAAACTGCAAAACAGAGCAATTGCTCTCTGCGTTTTCTTTCATACAAGCTGAGCCATTAATTCCCTTTCTTCTTGTAGTCATAGAAAACTGGTCTAAGGAGAAATGAAAATATTCAGCTGGAAGTGTAGAGGGTAGAATATAAACTAGCTTTACTTGAATAGATTGGAAGATATATTTGGATTGCATTTAGGAGGGTTTTGTATTTACTTTCAAGCCCTATGCATCCGGACCTGACTGTGTATGTTGTAGATTTTGAATGCAGTGACATCCACAAATTCTGGTAAAGGCAGAGATAAATTATACATTTAAAACAGATGAAACTTGAAACTCAATAAAGTGGTTAAGCACTTGTTTTACTTTAAGTGTGTGAGTTGCCTCACTGACTCTAATAGATCTCACTTTTGTTCTCTCTGTGGCAGTATCCAGGTACCCAATGGTTTGCATATTTCTGTTTTGCTGGCTTGGTAACTATGTCTTTTTTTTTCTGCCATATTACTTACTTTTGTGTTCTCCATGTGCTATAGCTTTTGCAGAACATTATTCCTTATATGCTCCAAATTTTGCTTTAATTTCTCCATTTTTGAAGTTATTAAAAAGCTTGCTGTAGAGCACTTTCAGAAAGAGATAAAACCTGTAAAAATGGATCGCTGAGAGTTTAGTCTAGAGTTTAATGTTTTTGATATTTTCAGGATAAAAACATTTGGGAAACATTCAGACCACATGGAGACTGCCTTGTTTTGGATTTAGTGCAAATACAGTCGTCTGTAATCCAAGAAAGTAATAAAAAAAATCTTATTCCCAGAATACCCTGTCTGTTTTGCCAATGACCAGGCCCAACAAAAATGATACCACCACCAGCAGAAAGATGTGGCACAGACTGTATTGTAGACAAGAAGGACATTGCATGAATGATCGCTGGGGGTACAAACAGAGCAATCAGCTGGTACATAATTGATGCTACCCCCAACGATCCCACAAAGGACGTACCTCGGCCCACAACAGGTGGTACAAACAGAGACCTGAGGTTGCCCACAGTTGGCATGGGAAACAGCCAGACCAGCAAGCTGAACACATAAGAGAAAGGTGCCCACATAGTGACTCTCACCCGATCCGCCCATGTTCGAAAAGGTCTTGAGCAGACTGGGGCCCAGCTCCAGGGAGAGTCAGGAGATCTGCCCTGAACCAGGAAGCTCTGTGGAGTGCACTCCACAGACAGACACTCCTGCCTCCCTGCAAGTGGTCCCAGCTTTTATCCCCAAGCAGACACCTGACCTTTGTCAACTCAGTGCGGGACCCCTGGGGCTCATTTCCCTTCTGGCTCTCCCTGCAGGGCCGGCCGCACCCTGGGGGGAAGCTATAAGGCAAACTCACCACCTCTGTATGAAGGGCTGTGGGCATCACCCATATGTCAACCTTAATTCGGGGCTCGGGGTTCAGACCCCAGCATTTCACTGTCTTATATGTATATACAGACAAAGGTGTGCTTATTTAATTCACTGATGTGCTTGGAAAATCTGATCCTTATGTCACTTTTGAAACTTGGAATATACTCTTTATAGCAGGGCAAACCTAATACTTCTCATTCTGCAAGTCTGGAAAATAATTGTTGGGGGTCTTTTTATTTTTAATGAATGAAGCATAGATAAAGATGTGTAGCCGCATACTGGACTTTTTTTCAGCTAGTGTTTTGTCCTTGGGGAAGAAAGACAGAAATGTTTTATGGTCACATAAAAAAAGAAAATGTGGCAGTTGTCTGAGGTGGTTCAGATAGGTGTTTAATTTCCAAGACGTGTCCTGGGGGATCCAGGAGTATAGAGCAAAAAATACTGGGATGTGGGATGGGTAGTGTGCAACCCAGTTATGATGTAGCTGTCTCAAATACTTAGATATGTGACATAATGTGTGTTTGCATGTATATGCATAGCACCTGCAAACGGTCACATACCAACACATGCATGCACACATATATATATGTATATATGAACTTTTCAAATGCTTTAGCTTGGTGTGTGGCAAGAAAGCTTTCAAAAACCTGAACAAACCTATCTTGCCTAAAGCACTGAACTTCTAAGGCCAGGCCTGACTGTTAAGTTAGTTAACATCAAATGATGGTTTCTTGTGCAGGGACTGGACCACAGCATGTTTAATGTTCATTGGCAGCTTTCCCTCCCTTAAGGCAACAATAAAATACCTTCCTTAACATTAAAAAAAATAAAACTAATCAAGGGATTCATGCAAAAAGGATGTGAATTGGGAGAAAGTAAAAAAAAAAAGAGGGGTCTTTCAGTCATGCCAGAAGAACTTACTGAATTCTCCGAATATACTGAATTCTTCTTTTAAATATAGGACAGAAAAATTGAAACAAGTGTCAGAGGCAAACAAAATCCACATCCCACAGGCTGTGCTGAAAAGCTGTATAAGCCAATGCTGAGCTAAGTCACTGGTGACAGGATCCCTGCATGGGTGGTCAGGCAGACACCTACCAGCACAGAGCTGGAACATAGCCAGAACATCAATTTTGACTGCATCTAAATTGAGCTGCAGGTGTGCACCACAGTATGCTCCCAATCAGAAATCTGGTGGAAGCATGTGATGGCTCCCATCCAGACAGCACTCCCAGGTAACCGTCCTATAGAATATAGATGAGGGAGAAAGGTTGATCTGATTTGGAGGCAGGGCCCTTATCCAGACCCATCAGCCCTGAAGTGTTCCAAATTCTCCTCCTAGTTTAGATTGCAGCCTCTAAGTTTTCAAGTACCCACTATACTTCCTGTCTATCTGCCAATTTGTACAATAATAATAATAATCATACCAATTTTCAGGGTGGAGTAATAGGTCTGCAGCTGCTAAAGCAAACAAATAATTGCTTTTGCCTTTCTAGAAAAGAAGTCACGTCTTAAGACAGAAATTCAGGAAAGTATTTAGACACCAAATATGCCTAAAAATGGCATTTAAACCCCTAAATTTTGGGAGAAATAACCTAATCCACTTTGAACTTGATATATGTTAAGTACCTACAAGGCCAGGCAAAAGCCTGTCTATATGCTTTGCTGTTATAAAGATATAAATGCTATCTAGGATCTAGCCTGTACGACCTGAATGTCTGAAAACTCTACTTTCTATGGCAAACAGCATATATTTTATGTACATGATTTGCTAAACTGATATGAGAAGGGGTTCTAGACTAAGTCACTGCATCTTGAAGACTGATGAGTCCTGCATCTCCCTAGTCACTAGAGAGTGCAGTGGTGAAACACATAGTACCATTATCCGACCCAACACCTGAAATACACCTTTCAGACTGGAACAGGTCAAAAATCACTGTTCTGATTGCAATCAGTACATGTTTTCTTATGTATTTCTCTCTGCCGGCTGAATTTTCTAATGAAACCACAATCTCAAGCAGTCCTGCAAAGAAAATGTGTGGAAAATGTTTCTAAATACTATAGCTCATTTCTGCCAAAATGTTTTGGTGTAAGTAAACCTTCTTTCCTTCTTTAACCTTCTCTGCTAAGTTTGATAAACCAACACTGTAAAACCTACTGGTTTGAATCTGGGTAAATTTTAAGTGGCTTAAAATTCTGGGAGGGGGATTTATACATACTTGGCAGAAGTTTTGGAATTGTGACTAAACGGCTGTCACATGAGCAGCTAAAAATAAGAACCATAATTTTCATAGATTTTAGGCAGCTCTGGCTTAAGCCTGTGACTGGTATCTGGTCTGCTCTTCCATGTGGTTATCTCTTCCTCTGTCAATCATCCCAGGAGTATTCTGAGGACAGAGAGAAGCAGCTGCAGATTCAATAGGATCTCTGAGTAGCTCATCAGCACAGCTGTTCCCCTACACTTGTTTCCAAAGCAAAAAGTCTTTTGTGTTTATATTAGGTAAGGAAATGTACTATTTGTGCCTATGAGGATTTTCATTAAAACTTCTGAAAGGCAAAGAAGGGAAAAAGATATGTTTTAAGGGATACAACTGTATAAGAGAAGAGCTCTGGATGAGGAGCTAATACATTTCAATTACATTTGCTTTAGTAACAGCTTTTGATGCGAACTTAATTTCCCTAGGAATAAAATGCATGTTAATATTAGTGAAGCTTTTAGTACTGTAGTACTTGTAAAGTGAATCATGGTCTGGCTGTCAGTCAAATTACTTTGCATGGATCTTTTTTCTTTCTTTTCTTTTCTTTTCTTTTCTTTTCTTTTCTTTTCTTTTCTTTTCTTTTCTTTTCTTTTCTTTTCTTTTCTTTTCTTTTCTTTTCTTTTCTTTTCTTTTCTTTTCTTTTCTTTTCTTTTCTTTTCTTTTCTTTTCTTTTCTTTTCTTTTCTTTTCTTTTCTTTTCTTTTCTCTTTTTCCTTTCCTTTTTTCAGTTTTGGGTGCTACAGTACAAGAAGGACATGGAGGTTCTAGAGAGGGTGCAGAGAAGGGCAACAAAGCTGGTGAAGGGTCTTGAGGATAAGCCTTATGAGGAGCGTCTGAGGGAACTGGGGTTGTTTATAGCCTGAAGAAGACAAAGCTGAGGGGAGACGCCTCTACAACTACCTGAAAGGAGATTGCAGGGATGTGGGTGTTGGCTTCTTCTTAAATGCCACAACTGACAGGACAAGAGGCAATGGCGTTAAGGTCCTTTCCAACCATAGTGATTCTGTGATTCTGTGATGCAGGAAAGTTATGGTATTTTTCTTGTCAGTGCACATGAGAATAGCATTTGACTTTAAAAAAGACAAAACAATGGTTTTTTTTTTTCCCTCAAGATTCTGAGGAATCCTGCTCTGAGGTTAAGGAAGAACTGGCTCTAGTCCTTCACCTTCACGAAAAGTCCCCTGTTTTAAGAAGGACATTAAAACCTGTATCTCCAGTAGAGATATTGATTTGACACTTCAGAAGAGATCATTCTCTGATTTCTCACTCTAGCTAACAAATTACGTTTTGTCTTGATTTTGTTTTACTTTTACTTACAAAATCTGTATTGCCTGTCTAATGAGCCTATCCAAAGTGATTTGTGATTTGTGTTATTTTCTAGCGTGATTTTAAAGCAGAAAAACTTTTGAACAAAAGCTGTAGACCAAGGAGCACAAAGTTATTTATTATTAAAATATATGAAAAAATGCTGGGTTTGTAAAAAAAAAAAAATCCACAGATCAGCAGTTTTCTTTTTGTCTTTGTACATTTCAATCCAGTGGTTCATACAAGGACTGACCCAGACTCATTGAAATCAATGAAAGTTTCTGCTGACTTCTAAAGACTTTGGACTAAACCCAGTGTACACATTCATGGCTTCAAAGTAGGAGAACCATTATAAAAAAATATGCAGTTCTTGGTGTCTGATGCTACAGTCTTTTGTGTTTTCATTATAACAATTACAACAGAAGATCTATGTGCCAGATGTTGGGTCACTCACGAGAAACATCTGTTACCAGCACGCAAAACCTGGCTGGATCAAGGCCATTAGGAAAAATAAACAAAAATACATTCTTTGTTTGTGTTACAAGAATTATTGTAATTCTCCCAAGAACATGATCTTTCCCCATAAGAGGAAGATTTTGTGATCCATGTACACTAAAACACGAAGACGAGATTAGTGCCAGAAAGAACTTTCCTGGAAACTTCTAGACTTATTTGGATATGACCTGAATCAAAACAGAGAACCAGCTTCTCTCTTCTCTGACATAATAAATTTATCTTTTATCAGCTGTCTGAGGATAAGAAACTGGCTTCAATAGGAGTTGTGCATAGAATAAGGGCACACACGATTCCTTTTTCTTCTTTTTTTTTTTTTTCCTTTTTTCCTCCTCTTTGGTAAGCCATTTGGACTAGGCTCCATTTCAAGCTGTTTAGATTGCTAAATGTTTACTGAGAAGTTAGGTCAGGCTTTTAGGCAAAAGTCATGTGTCAAATAAATTTTCAAAGGCTAGTAGACAAAGTTCACGCAAGGTAGTCATGTACCTGAGCAGATGGGAACCAGTCCCAATGGTGTTGCTCTTGACAGAGGATATTTGTACTGGTTTGTGCTAGTGGACTAGTTTGTGCTCTAGGTTTGTGGCCTTGGACACAGACTGGAGCTCTTCTCTCTGGGAAGGGTCATGTGCTGAGCTCAAAAATTGGGACCATGCCCAGCCATTCTCAGTAGCTGAGTTCGCATCTGCAGCAGAACTCTGAAGAGAACTCCCAAAAGTATCCAGGCCAACCAAGGGAGAAAGGCTAGTTTCCCTGTAAAGGAACATAGCTAATGTACTACTAAAATACCTTTAAAGCCATGAGAGAAGGTGGAAAGTTCAAAAATAATGGTGATTGCAAAAATACTGTGATTTCAACAACAAGTCGAGTGGCTAAAATGAAATGTTCTGGGGTGAGTGGTCATGATGGAATACAACCAGGGGCTCCAATAGGGTAAGGATTAGACCTATTCAAGGAGAATGATGGAAGGAAAGGTTTTAGCAGGAATTTTTTGTTTGAAATGTTGGGGAGACAAAGGACTTTGATGGAAGTGGAAGTGTCTCAAAATAAGTTTTTTTCATTAATAATCTGATTCTTTTTCAGTGGAAAGTGTGGCTTTGCAGATCAACATATATTTTCAGATCAGAGGTGAGATTTCTAATTGTACAACCAAAGAAATGTTAAAACCTGAGGAAAATCAACAGTTTAATGGCAATCACTTCTTTTTTTACCCTTATTTTACCCAACCTATATTTAATCACAACATTTTTCTCAGCTGTGCCCCCATCCTTCTCTTCCTGTTTTTAATAAAGAACTTGGCTTTGTTCTGGCACAAAGAAAGGAAAAGCAGCCCCACGTGTAACAATTGCCTGTTGTGGTCTTGGTGTCGGTCCTGTACACATAGGTAAGAGATGAACAGAAGTGCAATTGCTGTTGAGAACTGCAGGAGAGAGGAAGTTTAGGGGAATGTTAGCTTGTTCCTCTTCACACATGTTCTTGCCTGTGGAGTGCATAGCACACACTGCCCATTTGGGAGGCTGCAGATGTCAGGCCAGTAATTTTCGTGACCTGACTCAATATTATTCTCTGCAAAGACCTCCAGGGTGATATTGTGAATCCCCTTAGTGAATTTTGCTTTTGCTGGCTGACACTGGCTCAATACAACTTTCCTGCCTGGAAGGTCCTGGTCATATAAGGGAAGGAAATGCAGACGGTCACAAACCTCATCCTCCTGGAATGAAACAAAAACATGCCTCTCTGGGAACACCTGTTACTGGTTTAAATGTCTGTTTACACTTATCCTTAAAACAAGCTGAAACTCAAAGAAGGGTGGATCTTGGAAAGGAAAAGACAGCTGAGAAAGATCTGTCCTGCACAGGGTGAGGATTTTTAACTTGCAAAAAAACAGAACTCGGACAACATTGTCTAGTGGTGTCTTGATGGGGCAAGAGGAAGCTGGGCCATAGAATATAACTTTTGTCTAATGTCAAGCCAAATGCCCAACAGGTGTAAATTCCTATAAATCACTGGAGCTTTCCTTTTTCACCTTGTGTTGCTCTGTGTTGTGAGGCATACAGACAAGCCTCTATTTCGGCTTTCTGTAGGAGGTTAGAGGGGGTTTTTTATGACCTGTCTCCTGTTTTTGATTTCTAGCCATTGATGTATCAGACAAAACTGACTGGTCTGAATTGCCTTTTTTAAAGCTCTTTTGGTCACTCATTACCTCCTCCATGCTCATGTTCATGCCACTCACTGCCCTCTATTGCCCTCATTCCCCCCATTCATAATCAAGCACAGGAGACACATCTCCTAAAAGAGAAACTGTTCTTACATCGGCTGGCCAATATGATGACGTGACAGCTGTGCAATCAAGTGTGTCCCTTCCTCCCGGGACTCACCCTGACAATTCTACACAACCTTCCTGGAAGGAGAGGTAGATATACAGACCACAGCCAGCACATGTGCCCTGAGTACAAGCTGTCAGGAGTTAGTCATTCTGATTTGGAAGCAAAATTAGTGTTTATACTTTCAAAATGATAACTTTACTTTTTTAATTATGTGAGTTTGCAGGGTCATGTGTAAGAATCTCTGCCATTGGTGTGTGCTGTTTTAAAAGGATCACAAATGACTGACGATGGAAATACTTAGTTTCTCAAGCTCTGCTCAGTTCTGCTAACTTATTTCTTTATTTTCTCCAGAGCATTAGCTGTCCTGCCTTGAAAATATTTTAAGAACTAAGAATTGATAAAAACCAAAACTGTTGGGTTTTTTCCACCATATGAAAGTTTCTTGGAATCTTTCGACAGCCTAGGTTTGTCTCTTTCTAATACAGATTAACTGACAGAGCAGAAATAATAATTTTTTTATTCTTACCTATAGGGTGCATTTTTTTCCCTGAAACAGTTCAGAGTTCAGGAAATGAAGTTTGGGGTTTTGTTTTTTGTTGTTGTTGTTGTTGTTGTTGTTTTGTTTTGTTTTGTTTTGTTTTGTTTTGTTTTGTTTGTAAAAACTGCATAAAATGGAGAGAAGTTAATTTTTAGAGGACTTTGTAGTTGACTTTAAAAATGACAGGAGCACAATATATCTGCTATCCAATATGGCTAAAGTCAATACAGAGAGCAAAATTTAAAGACAGAACACTTCATCATGATCATTTCTAGGGGAAAATGGATCTCAGAGCTTTACTTTTCATTCTAGGTCACACTAAACATCTATACAGCATTGCACTGCCCAAACAATGGTTTAGAAGTTACTGATGCCCTAGATCTTAAAGGAGAAGACAGAAAGTGGGGGGTGGAGGAAGGGAAGAGCATAATTCATGCTGTTTACAGCCAACACCCGACTGGCATTGATCTTTCCTTTGACTTGCCACCCATATAATACAGGAAAACTGGAATCCTGCAGGACACTGCTGCATTTTAGGCATTAGGACTGCAAAATCTGATTGCTCTAATGACAAGCTCCAGGGCAAATCTTTACCCATATTGAACAACGTGTTCAAGCAATCAGCTGACTGCAGAGTGTGGCGGAGGTTTCTGCATCTAACAGCTGAGGAACAAATACTGTATGAATCTGTGGTCTACACAGCACACATCCGGCTGGCTAACATAATTCTGTAGGGTAGGGCTTCAACAGAAGGTAAAACTCCAGTTTTCATTACCTAATAACAATACTTAACATGGCACCAGAAAAGTTGCTTCTGTTCAGTTTTCACCTATTGCTGTGATTTCAGGGCATTCCTAGCTACAGGCACATTGCTATGGCACACAAAGCACAGGTCAAGAAAGAGGTCAAAACTCTATAATTACAGCTTTTCATTAGGCTTGCCTAGCTTCTTAAAGATCTCATGAATATACCAGAGGAAATCTTAAATAACTTAAGAGAAAGGCTCACCCTGGATTTCATTTTATTCAATGCTGTGGTAGATAATGTCCAAAACTTATTTCCTAAGCTATGGTCTTGAAGTTTGACTAGAGGTACATTAACATTCATACATTAATGGAATAGTAGAAAGTAAAGGCTTTATCAAGTTGGTCTCCAAGTGAATGAGTAAGTGCTTTCCTGACAAGTAGTCAGTTACATCAGCAATTTTGAAGGCTTTTCAAACAGAAGCATTTCAAAACTAGACAGAAAAAGTAGTTTAGTTAATGTTGGAGATCTGTTTTATACAAAACAAAACTTTGCAAAATGCTGCAGAAGATTTTGTTTCAGCATAAGCAAGATAAAAACGTTAAATAACAGCCATACTGGTTACATAATGATGCAGAAAGCAAGATAGTACTGACGGAAATGTGTGGATGAAGCTTAGGATATAGATGTTATTCACGGTATAACAGTGTTCAATAATTATTGAAATGAAATGTGAAGTGCTGGAATGCCAAGTGCTTCAGGTAAGAGCTTGTCTCATGGAAATGGTGGTAACAAATATTGATGTCTTATATATTACTTTTTTTTCATTTTGTATTTCCTCTTTCTGTTAAAAGGGTCAGTAAAGCCACCACTTTAGCACTTTGTTTAGTTCCAGATGCAACCAAAATACTGAAGTTTACTGCACAGGCTTTCAGACTGTGAAATATTTACGATTTTCACCTAGGAAATTAAGGCAGACATATAATAGAACTGAAGATTTATACAGTAGATCATACCATCTTGTTAGCAGAAATGTTTATATGTACTCTCATCCCAGGCGTGCCTCTTCTGAAATCCTCAGGTTCAAGCCATGGATGATTTTGAGCTGTACTTCATTACAGCATATTAATTATTGCTGTTGCTGTTACCCCATGTTAATGCCAAGAAAGGAACTCATGCATAGAACTTTACAATGATCAGTCCTTAAGCATCATATAAGTTTTTTAGGGTGATCAGCTAGGAGAAACACACCCGCATCACTGATTAAGTAGCATATTTTGGCAATGCTGCTCAGACAAATATTTTATTTAAAAGTATAACAGGTTTACTAGCAGCAAAAAGGTTGAAAGAGGCTTTACATTAATTGAGGTATTAAATATTGTGGAGGTGATGACTCATTACACCCTTTCTGGCACAAAACATATGCTTATGTTTTGAAAGTCTTGCTGGAATGTCAGTACTCTTTTGATGAGATCATTTTCTGCATGCTTAGTACGTAGAAGTACTAAGTGCAAGTGAAAGAAGCAGATACCAATGCTACTATAGAGCATTTTGCTAGGGTGCAGCTGGTAAAAACAACTGGTTACATTTTGTTTTTAATCTCAAGATAAGGAGTTCAGAAACAGCTCTATAAAAGACTGTGAAAGAAAACTATATGGAGTTCTGGGCTGCTGAAAAGTGCAGATAAATATGTTTGCATACAAAAAACTAATTACCCTCTAATTCTGTACAACAGCAGTGCCTAAAATTCTGTTCAGAGTCAAGAACTGCATTCAGGTTTATGATAGCTCTGGGATCCCTTTGGGTTTGAGACTTTGAAAAAGAATGTAGTCCCAGCCAGAAAGGGTGTTATTAGTAGATTTCTTTTTTAACATCTGTAAAAGGATACAGAGAAATGCTTGGAGAAAAAAAAAAGCTAATATCAACAGAGAAAAAAAAATTAACCACTTCTGTTAACCTATTTGTATAAATGTTGAGGAAAACTTTCCACCCACCAAAATTATCTCTGGTCTCCCAAATGGCTTCCCATATACTGAAGACTCATTATAATAAGAACTGTGATCTGTACAATCTAACAGCTCCTAATTGGCACATGTAAGCTTAGACAGGGGTTTATTATATGAGTTCAGAGGCTGGTTCTGTTGTACTTCATTGTCTCTAGCTTTGGTGATCTTGATTGTCTGTTGCACGTTATAACAACTCCGTGATTAAGAGACTGGAATTATCTACTAAGCATTGCTTAAAGCATGACAGGATAAAAATGGAAAGATGTGTTTCAGATCAACACTGGTGAGTAGTTTATTAAAGTATGAGCAACTGACTGCTAATAAGAGCACAGCAATGGTTTCCTTATGAATATGAGCCAGTTAAATGAGTAACTCTTCTGTAAGTTTATACTTGGCAAGGGTTGATCATTAGTCTGCAAGCAACTTCTTTTCTGCATTCATTGTAGAAGGTCTGATGAGTTAATAAAATGGGGGAATATAAAAATGCCACAGAGTGATTCCAGCAGTTAAAGCGAAATTATACTCTTGTAGCTTTTGAGATCAGAACTTTTACTCAGTTGCTTGCACTCCATTCCCATTGACATCAATAGGTGTAACTAAAACACGTGTTAAAGCAAAACTTAGCAGTGGAAGTTATAATATGGTATACGGTATGGAGGTTTCAGAGCTGCTGGTAAAGTGCTACAAACTATGTATTAAAATACTTGTGTTTAAATAACAAGACACATCAGAAGCTGCAAATATGTGCTATTTTCACAGTGAAATCTTATAGCTGATGTTAAAATTAGTAAAGTCTGCTGTAGTTCGTGAGAAGCGTTTCATGTCTTACTAGGTCTTTGAGATACTGTCGTATTTCATCTTTTACCAAAACCAGTGCAAAATTCTAATTCCACTGAAGTCTCTATGGGGTTTTACACTGAGCAAAGCTGAGAGTTTACTGAAGAATTACTAAGCTTACAGGTGGGTTATTTGCCATTGTTTATTTGACTTGTCATGAAAACCTGATTCCGAGTAGTTTGTAGTCAGATTTTCCAAAATCCAATGGTAGAAGAGGGATCCATTTTCCAGTCACGGAGTGGCAATGAGAAGCCTTTTTCATATAGTGCAGGCCCTGGTCTAAGCTCAATGTAAAAGTGAATTGTGGATAAGAATGTAGACCCATACCCTCAGATAGATATATTTCTCAGGATAAAACAAAACACCAAGATAGGATAATCAGTGACTGCTCCCAAATAGAAAACATTAAGGTGCATCAGCTGTCTCTGAAATGATACTAACAGCAAGAGGAGCCTAAGCCTTCTGAAGCTCTGGAAAGTAAAATTGATTAGAAGGCCTCTGAGATTTCAGAATGTTGCTAATAACACTTAGCCACACAAGCGAGAACAGGTAAGTCAGGAATCTGGGCAAGAATAAAGGGAATCAAATAAAAATCCTGCCAGACATTTCTTCTTTGTGTTCTCTGTTTATCTAGATGCTTATGAATGTCACTAATTTAGAGAATACATATAATAGTTTATCTTCTCTTCTTTCCCACTCCACAAGCAAAATAGTATAGGGATTCCCCATATAGGAAAGATACAGTTAGATCAATATAGTAGTGGTGACTGTACTTCTCTAAATGAGGGGGGAGACTTTTGTCTCTTTAGTTTAAATCACTTTCAAAATGGCTTGCGTTAATGTGGAAAAAGGATGTACTTAATCCAGAATACAGTACTGACATTCTTGAAACACTAGCAAGTACTTTCTATTCACAACTCACCTCTTGTGATTTGACTTTTGCAGTTGGATAATCTTTACATCATTAGACTTTGTCTTTCTTACATGGACATGCAGATATGAACATGATGTAGTTGAAAAGATTGCCATGAAAAGCCTGGTCCTACATTTGTTAAAGCTAAATACTCATTCACATTTAAAAGATATTTCAAAATGTCCTAAAGTTCACTTGCTAATTCAGAATGTTTCTGTATGTACCGTGAGAAAAATTAATACTCTCTGCCAACACACAAAGCTCATTTGTCTCTCGGAAAAATAATATCAAAAATGATATTAAAGGAAGCTGATGGTTTTCAAAACAGGCTAAACGAACAGAACAGTATGTATACAACACAGTCACAAGGTAGGTACAAACATTCTTCTTGGTGCAAGAGAACATGATGCAGTCACCATCCCTGATGGACACCTAAGTGATACTTCCTGTTCAATACTGCCACTGGCAGAGCTGTGAAAATGCTGTGTGGATGTGTTTCTCTACCGGAGAGGGATTATTCACAGTAAGGAAACATTTCTTCATAATCATATAGCTAAATCAATAGAGCATCTAACTGCTATGAGACTGGCAATAACTGCTCATGATGTCTACAGTTCAGTGTGAATTATTTTTTCTATATGAGGTAGTCTTACACAAGAATACAACCACTCACTGGTCATTTAGCACTAATTAGTCAGATCAACAGTGAAGGCAGTTGGGATAAGACATTCTTGGTTTTCAAACAATGGATTTAGGTGTCCTTAAGATGAAAAGTTTCTTGGGGTACATATGCCTAGCATGAAAAGTTAGGTTCTCTAACATTTCAGATTCTTACAACTTTTCTGAGTACAAAGCTAGAGAGTGGCAAGGGTATGTGTCAGCAGAGCCTAATTTATACCTCTCTTTCTTCATAGGAATTCTATTCTCTCTCAGTTTAACTCACAGTAGTTGTTAAACACACACAAAAAAAATTAATTTTGTTCTTCATGCAGTAAGATCTTATTAGCCAAGATTAATGACCTAAGTAACAAGAAATCCAAACGTATTTTTGGAAAATGAAACTTCTATCATTCTTTCCTAAACCATTCTCTGGGCACGCTGACATGAGGAAAATTAGTGACTTTTTTTTTAAACTCCCCACCCTTATCCACATAAATTTTATTTCTAGTTATTTATGATCCTCTCAGCTTCGTAAGTGCTTCACGCTCTCGTGTTGCCTTTCTCACTGCCTAGCTGTATCATTGCTCTTTGTAACAGAATTTCAGTAATTGCTTTCTACTGTGTAAGTGGTCAACATACTCAAACTTTCCCATGAGCTGTACTGTTTCTTGGTCATCCCTGATCTACCAATGAAAACATCTCATCTTTCAAATACAGCTTTGTTATGGTTTAGTCCCAGCCAAGAGCTAGGCATCATGTAGCCACTTGTTCACCCTCCCCACACCCTGAGCAAGAAGGAGAAAAGGGAGAAAAATACAAAACCTCGAGGTTTAGATAAGGAGAATATAATACAACAATGCAAAAGGGACAATAAGCAACAGTAATAACAATTGCAGTAATGAAACAATATATAAAGCAAGTCATATAAGGCACAAACCATATTAGCTCTGAATGGAAACAACGTCACCATCCAGCCCTTGGCTTCGGCCCCACCTGTTCCTGGCCCTTTTGTCGTGGGCATGACATCAGTATGAGATCAAGTAACCTATTAGCTGTTTCCATCGTCTATCCTGCTGGTGGCTCCTCCCAGTGAAGGATGGTGTTTTGCAGTTTTCCTTCATGCCACTAATAGATTTCCTCAGGCTTTAATAAATGAATCATCGGGTGTTGTAGGAGTAACTCTGAAATCATACCACTTCATTACACAATTCATTGATACTTGGTGTTCTATGCATGACATATTTTAATGAAAAAGGTTGACCAAAGAAGAAGCAAAAGACCCATCCTATATCACTTGATAGATATCTTGCATTCCTAACCTTAAACAAGTTAACAACATTTATATCCAGAAGAGAGAAATGTAGATTGTTGAAAAGAACTTTATAAAGAGAATGAGATATATGTGGGGTGTACTATCAACAAATAAACAGGAAAATAGAAGTATTTTTGGTTGCCTGTTTTGTAAGAAGACAGATGACAGGTAATAACCAAAAATTTGCTTTTGTAGGACACTAAAGTATGTACCTTGAAGTTTTAAATGTTGTATAGTAAAAAATGGTAAAACTCTCACAGCTGAAAAAACCCTTGATATTTACTGTGAATATATACTTTTAGTGCCAGATCCAGAAAAGATGGTTAGGTATATGAAGAATGATTTAGGTAGGATCCAGACACTTCAGTCTGACATTTGTGCCAAATCACAAGATTTACAAGAATATACTTAGCTTTGTTAAATACTTGTGTAAAGCCCGAGGTTGCATTAGCTTGGTGTTTTCCTAAACTACATAGGTTTCCTCTAAACTATGCAATGACAGAGTCCAAAGCTAGCTCTGACCTGATCTAACACACCCAGAAAGAAGAACTAAGAATTGTCTGGAGATGAAAATGGGTCTCAATGAAGTATAGCTGAACATATATGAATGAAATACAGCTTTGAACCCTGAATAATAAAACCTGGTTTTCAAAAGGGAGGATTTAGACACAATTAGGTGTTGACAAAACTATAAAATTTCCAATTTGGCTGAGGCACAGCTAAAGCTAGCTTAGAGGTCCATGCACCATGGTCTAGTCTATGCTGCAAACAAGCAGAAATGCCACTAGACACTAGCATGGCTGAACTGAATATTGGTGTTAATGCAGACAAATTCATGTTCCTTATCTTAGGCACAGAGACACATAGGCACATATTTTAAGCATTATGTAGTATGCTGCAATTATTTAATTATTGCCCACTAGTTCCATCAAGCAATGACATGATAGCAGCAGAAAACGACAGCTAGTGTTCCTCCTTTAGCAAATCATAAGCTAATTACATTTTGAAAAAATGAGATAAAAATGAAGCTTATTCTTTAATACATATTTGTAGGAGCTCCTAAGAAATTATGTCTCTTAGGAACCATGAACTGAGGAATCTTATAGTTTTTTTTTCTTGAAGACAGGCCACAGTCTTCAAAATGAAGGGATAGCCCTTCCAACATCTCTATTCTACTTATTTTTATTTTGTGAATTTCTGGGAGACGTGGGTTGCTCTGGCATCATTGATTGACGTTATACAGGTAGCAGTATCCACAGTGAAAATGTTTTGAAGGTCATCAAACTGCAGAAAGTAATATATTCCTTTCCATTAAATACAGAACCCTTGAAAGTAAATGTGTAGATAACAAAGATAAAAACGCTACTCTGCAGCCTTGCCTTTTTTTCTGCAAGAAAGACTGCAGACAGATCTAAAAAGAACATATCATTCACTCTGCAGCAGGTTGTGAAATGAGAGAACAATTTTACTTTAAGTTAGTAGAGTGGTTGAAGACTTTGCAAATCTTTGTAATTTTAAACATTAGCGTGCTCTGCACTCAAACCAGAGATAATTTCCTGACTACTAGTTAGCTTATAAAAAACTTAACATGTTCCAAACCCAACAATTTGAAGGCATATAAATTCCTGGAAGTTATTATCCTTCTTTCCATAAAAAGTACAAAACAACAGCAGAATTGAAGTTAATGGTTTAAAGTAATGAATAAGGAAATGTCCTTTTCCCACATATCAAACTGTGGTAAAAGCTCATAGTTGAGTTTAACATCTTTGCAGAGCAGAAAGGATGAAACGGTCATACAGTTCTCCTCTTTTCTGAAAAGAAGATCCCCATATTGGCAGACAGATGTTACATGGGGCCAATGAGAGACCTAAGATCTTCAAAAGGAACACTTGGAGACTAGTCTGGATGCTCTGGAATGCAAAAAGAAATGGCAATAGATGTGTGCTTTGGTAACTGAATCCAAATCCCAGTTTCAGTGATGAGAATACAAATTCCAAATGATCCTCTAACTTGGAACAAGAACAATAAGGCGGCCAGTCAGGCTGCAAAATTGACAAAGCTTTTCTTCTCTATGTCCAGGTCAGAATTTATGAGACCAGAGACCAATTTATAAGCTGTCTAAATGTGAAAAGAGATTCTTTTATTGTTATCTCTCTGTTTAGAAAAAGTTCATAATGAGGTTACAAAAAACCAAAACCAACCAAACAAAAAACCTACACAAAATACCAAACACCTTGTTCACCTGTTTCTGTTCACGAAGAGAGAAATTCTGTAGTCGTTAGTAGTAAACTGTATTTTGGAACTATAAAGTTCATTAAAAGCAAAAGAATAAACACAGTAAGAGTAGCTATGTTTTGAACTCTAAGAAGCAGGAAAGCCTATATTCTCTATAAAGAAGGTGATATTTCATAGAGATTAATTCAGGCAACAGAAACCATAATGAATTCTTAGACTATAGCTGAATAATATTCAAAGTCTATTTTAGATGGCTGTGATAGACAGTAACAAAATGATATTTGTGAAAATATTTTAATTTATGTTCACAAATTTTTGCAAAGAATTCTGTAAATGTGATCACAGAGAGCTGTGAGCACAGGAACAACACAAAGTTAATATCCTGCATTGCTTTGATAGCCAAAGCTATTCAGAGGAAGCGTTCCAGGCAAATAGTGTCATGGTTCAGGATATGTTACTGTGACCTTACCTGAATAGCCTTTAATGATTTCTTCATCATCTGTAACTAAGCTATCAGTTTGGCAACAATAAGGTGACAACATTGAGGTCAGGTTGCCTTTAAGCAGGAAAAGCACAAGGACAGAGAGAAAAAAAAAAACCAAAAACTCTTCCATTTAAACAATGACATCACCTCCTCTTATCTCATATTGGTTATTTGAGGTTAATGAATATTTAAAATAATAGTGGAGACTAAGCACATGAGCTTGGACATTAAATTAGGATTTCAATTTTGAGTTAAAACCTTCAGAAGAGCTCAGACTAAACCCAGGTGTCTTTTATTGCTAAATTACTTCAAATTAATTGACTTTAGTTATACAGACTCTGAGCCTAAGCAGTACAGACAAGCCCCTGATGGGTCCAGTTTTGCAACACTTTCTCTCATATAAGCAATCTATATTCCTTTAGCCTCAATCTGTTTATTGGACCTCTATGTGTTAATAAAGTACATAGAATCAGGACACCTGTGCTAATATAATATGAATTAAGGAATGTTAAATACTAAGTATGTTGGAGTTGAGAGACATTACAGTGCCAAATGGGCAAAATTTCCAGAACAGAAATATGACATCACTTTATCAAATGTATTTCCAAGTCTAATTGCAGATCTGTGTTAGGTAGCTGCCTTAAAAGCTTGAACTTAATAATAGGTGGTTATCCATGCAAATGTGTATCAGGACTTCTAGCTGGTTCTGTATACTAAAACTGCTTTATTTATTTAAATTCCAGCCTTACTTCCATAATACTAAAATGGCACAGTTAGCCCAGATCACACATTATTTCTTTGACTGCTCAGACGAAAGGTGTTTGTTCCATGCTCTGACAAATAGCATTTATGACAGTGTCAAAATATGCAGATCAGAAGCATATATATAGAACCCAGAACAATGGATTTTTTTCTCAAAATTTTACTACAGTGGTATGAGATAAAAGTGAGATAATGTCTTTGTCAAATCAAAAGTCAAGTATCAGCCTTTTTTTTTGGAAGTGCTCATAAGATACCCTGTACACGTTTTCTTTCTAGATATATAGATTAGGAGTAGCCATATGTATGCGAAGGATTAAGTTCAATAAAATGCACACTTATTCTACAGAGTCAGCAATGAAAAATTGTTTAGCATACTTCGGACTTTGACGCAACTGTAATATGGTAGAAATTTGAATCTAAATGAAATAAGTAAGTCACAATCTGATTTATATTTTCATTGATCTCAGTGGAAATTGAGCATATTCAGTGTGGGGAATTGAGCACATTCAGTGTTTCCAGAATTGACTTCTGAGTGCAGACATTGCCTAACATGATAAACACCACATTTTCTGTAAGACTTTTAATTGAATTCTAATTTCGGCACAAAACATAGAACTTCAGTTCCTGAGCTGCATGCATCCCTCGTTTCGGTCCCGTGTCAGGCAAGTCATTAAACACATTTTTGACTTCAGGCTTTCCTGCAGTCAGTACAACTATTACTGTTTCCTCATGTGTTTAAGTGCTCTCCTAGTTGAAGGCCATACTAAGTAAATCCATTGTACTCACATTGGTTTTTACCACCTACAAAGAAATAAAGAGCATCAGATTTCCCCTAAGGAAGGGGTTCCAAATATTTTATGGGCAGTCCTTCTGCCACTTTAGCCTTCTCTTTATCCTGTTTTCCACAAACCAACCTCAAGTCACTGCCCCTTTCTTCTGCTATGATCCTGCCCACTAAATTCCTTGCGGCTTTCTCCTTGTGGTAGCATCAACTCCTGAATTAAACAGAAGCTAATAAAACCAGGAGATAACTTGGGCTGCCCTCATCCCATACACTTAATGTTGGATTGCCTTGTTAGTGAAAAATCAGTCTTCATCTTTTAAAACTCTGCTTCACCCCGTGCTCAGAGCTTCACCAACATGTACTTTTCCACACTCAGACTTGAGGCCTGAGACAAATTCTCCTCTCAGCCATGCTCGTTACCAGCGGGCAGAACTGAGAGTGACTCATTTACTTTCTCCTTCACATATATGAGACTTTTGCTGAAATAGCACATTGAGCAACCTATCACAACAGTTTAGTCCCTAGTAATCCATTCAACTCAAAGGATTCAAATTCAGCAGAAAGACTGGGTTGATTTCATGTGTTAGAGGTGTGCATGGGCTTAGTTTTCTGATAAGCACAGAGCCTATGGAGCTTGCTGTGAAGCTGCAGCAAAAAACAGTACCTTCTGTAGTTCTCACTGCAGTAAAATGGCCATCCACTTTTTATTTAAGAAGAGGTAGGACTAATGTATTATTTGTTCATTTGCAAACTGTTTCATTGAACACAGGCACAGAGACGGCTATCTTGAGCAAAACGACAGATGACTTAGGGACTAAGCTCACTTAGATCACCTTATTTTGTGCTGCTGAACTGGAAACATTTTTTGTTTGTTTACATTTTGCACATGCAGCCAATATCATGTTTCACAGAAAAGTCAACAAGATTTATACAGAACAGTGCACAGCTAAACAGTAAAAAAAGTCATTATGTAATATTAAGGAAATGTCACCTTTATTAATTAATGTATGTGTAGCTGAAATGAGAAAATGGCCTTGCAGTTGATTGTTGCAACAGTGTTTGATCAGTATTTTTTCCTTTTTAATAATAAGCATTTTTCCCAACCACTGATTTAGCCAGGTAGAATGATACCATCTCCCCTGAAATAAGAATCAGGAATGTGATGGGCTGGAAGCCACAGTGAATAGCTGCTGATCTAGATTTCTTGAGGTTACTGTTTTCAAAGCTACCAAGGTAAATGTAGCATAATTCCTGCT